>NC_042998.1:555000-572500 GCF_006345805.1 Octopus sinensis | reverse complement strand
TTTATTGTGTTTTCAGAGCAAAACAATAGTTATTGAATCATTTAGGAATGTTAACTTTGTGAGTGATGAACCACATAAGTACTCTGCCATTGGTGGCTCATCGACATTTTACAAGTAGCCCAAGTGATAGAAGGAGATGAGAATGCATCAGAATGTTGGCTGTTTGTTGTGAGTTAAGGCTTAGCTTTCATTTGGAAAGCCTTCTTTTGATGAAGTCCTTTGGAGAATGCATTTGATGAAGTCATCCAGAATGCATTTGATGAAGTCATCCAGCTGCATTATTCCAGATATGTGCTGACTCTTATATATATTTTATCTTCTGTCTTCTACTTGTTTTCCGTCTTTGGACTGTGGCCATGCTGGGGCACCTCCTTGAAGAAATTTTTAGTCAAATGAATCAACACCAGTACTTACTTTTTTTAAACTTTGTACTTATTTTTATTGGTCTCTTTTGCTAAACTGCTAAGTTATGATGGCATAAACACCCCAATAGCAGTAGTCAAGCAGTGATCACACACACATATGTATATATGTATGTATATGTATGTATGTATGTATGTATATATGTATATACATGACAGGCTTCTTTCAGTTTCCCTTCCACTCCCAAGGCATTGATTGGCCTAGTACTTAGTAGAAAACACTTGCTCAAGGTGTCGTGCAGTAAGACTGACCCCCAAACCACATGGTTTGGAAGCAAACTTCTTAACCATTTTTTATCATATAGAACTAAATTATCTAATGTGTTCTTCCATTTTTAGGATGGTAAGATGTACCTGAAAGAGATTTAGTTGTTATTTTTAACAGTCTGAGAGACTGCATACCGAATGGTGAAAGAGTTAGTCCTTATCACAGTGACCACGATTGCTTTTGTCGTTTTGATTTTAAGACCATTCTTTACTTTGTCATGTTTCTTCATGACTTCACGAGTGTTGTTGTCTCAAAAGAAACACCCATTAGACAATATCAAGTGATTGACATTAGGAAGGGTATCCAGCCATAGAAACCATACCAAAGCTAATATTGGAGTACGACATAGTTCTGCACCTCATGCAATCCTGTCAGCCCATGTAAGCAAAAAAACAGACATTAATGATGATGATGATGGTGGTGGCGGCGGCGGCGACGGTAGAAAATGAGTTGCAGTGTTTTAGCAATTTCAGTTTTTGTTTTTTGTTATATATAATTTTACATTACTTTTCTTTTATATGCTTTCATATTTTTTTTTCTATTTCCATATTAGACACTTTTTTCTTTATTCCAACATGTAATCTGAAGCATGAGAAAATCTGATATCTCAACAAGCATATTGATTCGATATTCTTCCCAAATGGACAAATTCATTTACTGATTGTTTCCATTGCATGTTAACATGTAGTTCTATCTTGGCAATTGTGTCTTTGAATTACATGCAATTTGGTTTGCCCTTTGAATCTTCATAGATTCTTTGTTAAAAAAAAACAACAGATAATTGAAACCTTTTGACAAAATAATATTAATGATGATAATAATAATAATGATGATACTAATTAAAAGAACTGATGTCTGAGATGTACTGCTACTGCTAAGTTAATGATTTTTGATATTGGCTCAAGGCCATTGGCTTGTTATGTGGATTCCAATATGTCACTGGAACTTATTTTATCAATGGATACAGGCATGGTTGTATGGTTAGAAAGTTTGGTTTGCAATCAAGTGGTTTCAGGTTCAATCTCACTATGCAGGCACTCCAGGCAAGTGTCTTCTACCATATCCTAAGTAATGAAACTTAGTAGGCAACAGCTGTGTGTGTGTGTGTGTGTGTGTGTGTGTGTGTGTGTACACATGCAAACAAACTGTAAAGAGACCAGTGTTGGTGTGCATCAACAAAACCTGTACTATTTAGTGAAATTGACAAAAGGAGTTCTGTGTATTGGCTGTAAGGAGTGGAAAATCCAAGGCTTTGGACAGTCCTTCATCAAGAAAAAGTTGATGGGAGCGAAATAAAGAGGGACAGCAGGACTTTCTCAGCCCCTCTATGTTGCCAGTTTTTATCTAACTTAAGAGGATATAAACCTCTGTTGTCTTTAACTTCTTTACTGCCAACTTTTCCTTAAAGAAGGACTCTTTTCAAAACTTTAGATTTTCCACTAAACACAATAAGTTCCCTGTACTCAATGTTGATTTTATTATCTATATATATATATATATATATATATATATATATATATAACTGATAAACAACTGATAAAACCAGTGCTTTTGAAAAGTTATACTTTGCATTAATTGATGTTTTTTTTTTTGTACTATTTTAATATTCTGTATTATTACTAAGGCAGTGGAATTGAAGAGATCCTTCATTGCCAGATTGAATGCTTTACACTTTGTCCCAGCCCTCTATGTTCTCATCGAAAACTGTACTAGGGCTGACTTTTCCTATGGCCAAAGTCAACAAAATAGCTTACAGTTATGCTTTAAGTTCATTTTCCATGCTGATATGAACTGGAGTGCTCACCATGTTCCAGGTTAATTTTTAATTCAGAATTATTGCCTTTCAAGATGGATTTGAAGACCAACTCTCTCTCTCTCTCTCTTTCTTTCTCACTCTCTCTCTCTCTCTCTCTCACACAGACACACACATTCTATTATTTAGCATAGTCTCTACAGTCAGATGCCCTTTCAAACACAGATCACTTTACAAAGTGCATTTTATCATGGCACCAACATAAAAGAAGTCGCCATGCCACCAGTCAAACTAAAGAGTCCTCTTGGCTCTGTTGTCCCCATCCACATGCCAATGATTTTGCAGAGTATTTTGGGTGCATTTTATTGTACTTTGAGGTTGATTTGAACTCAGGTTCCATCCCTTCAAATTTATGGTCTTCTTTCAGTTATAAACTAATTTTATTGCATGTGTGATGTGATGTGTGTGTGTTATGGGGGGGGGAGGTTCATGTAGTGTGTGTATATGTAGTTTTAGCACAAAACTAAATAAAGGTGTGTGTCAAACTAATACACCTACTTGTTGTTCCCACACCTGTTCTATGTCTTTTGTTTTCTGTATATGTGAACTGTTATATATATATATATATATATATATATAAAACTCAACTTGTGTGTCTGTGTGTGTGTCTATGTGTTTAACTTCCCTGCACATCTCCTCCTAGCCAACAAATCGTAGAACCACCAAAAATGGGTCACTTAAAGTTTAGGTGAATGAAAATTGAACTGCGCTATTTCTGTTCCGAAATTCATCTCGCAAAATTGCACCAAAAGAAGATCATGGTGACTGTTTGGTGGTCTGTGGCCGGTCCCATCCATCACAGCTTTTTGGATCCAGCCAAAACCATTACAGCAGAGAAGTACTGTCAGCAATTGGATGAAATGCATAAGAAACTCCAACAACAACAGTCAGCATTGGTCAATAGAAAAGGACAAATTCTTCTCCACAGCAACACTTGGCTGCACGTTACACAATTGACCCTGCAGAAGTTGAATGAATTGGGCTACAAAACTCTGCCTCATCTGCCAAAAAGTAGACCTCTGGCCTACCGACTACCACTTTTTCAAGCAAAACATCTCTTTCAAGTGGTTGGAAATTGTTGTATACGTTATGTCTAATTCAGAAGCAAGCTCCCAAACAGTTGTGCATGGATTGGCTTTGACTAAGGCTCTTAGTTGATCGTTCTCAACATCTGATGGCCGACCAATATGCTTATCATCTTCAAGACTCTTGTCACCGCTATGAAATTTATTGAACCACCTTTGTGCTGTATGTTCATTAGTGGTTCCTGGGTCAAATGCATCATTGATATCACTAGCTGTTTCAGCAGCTTTTTGGCCTAGCTTGAACTGGAGTAAGAAAATTGTGTGAATTTGCTTTTTGTCCATGTTGTATTCAACGTTCCAGAAAAAATGACCTATATATTTAAAAAGAAAAAGAGTAACAAAATTAGATAGAGCAAACAACGGACTTTAAAATGATATATAAAATCAAAATAATTTAATGAAAATTAATTTGAAAATGTCTAATTTAAAACCAAAATTTAAAATTCCGCAAGAACATTCTTGACAACCTAATAGAAGAAATTTGCTCATGGTGCCATACAGTGGGACTGAACCCCCAAAACTATGTAGTCGCAGAACAAACTTCTTAACCATACACCCATACCCACATTTATTTTCATATGCATAAAAATTTATTTTACTGTTCAAAATTATATTTTTTCAATCTGTGTCTGTTTCACACTAACGAATGCAAGAAGCTTGAGTGATCAGGCAACAATTAACAAACAATAATTTCAAAAACATAAATAAAATTTCATTATAAGAATATATACTCTTGTCTGATTATAGTGGAGAAGGCCATTATTCATTAGCACATATACACACCTATATTCAAAAAAAGGGTGAAAGAGTGCACATATGATATAAGTAAAAGTTCAGCAGATTTTGTCTTATAATTGTAAGTTCTTTCATATGTGTGAGACAATTTTCAGACAGTTTCGAAGATCTTAATAGAAGTATGAATGTCTTCATTCTTAAAAATTGCTACGCACCTTGTAAGGTGGGAAAAATGATTAGACTCACTTATTTGGTGTCTATCAGAATTCTTTTTCTTTTTTTTCTTTCATTATTGTTAATATATATTTTAGTTGGTGAACAGGTTTCCCTCTCGCCAATCACAAGTTACTACCTTTCTAAAGATGACTGTGACATGGGAGCACAACCATTTTCCCTCTTTGTCTCTGAAATATACATATGTCCTTTGCCAATATATATATCGGTAAAAAGTACAAAAATACAAACATACAAACACTCACACACATCTTTTGATAAAATTATTTAAAACTTTTCTGAAAACCAGGTTTCATACTAATTACAAAATAGTATTTGATCGGCTAGAATTCAAATAAAAAATGACCGTCTACTATTGCAGTTGAACTCTAATTGAATAAGTGTTTAATACTGTCAGCATGAAACCTTGGGTTCTGGGAATGTAACAAAAATTCTGTTAAATTCTGTTAACCACCTTCCCAGTGTTGAGTACGTGTTTATTTTCTTCTCACAATGTTCTTTCTTATGTTATGTTTAGTATTTTTGGATATTTCTGAAAATTCAAAGTTAGATTATATTTTTTAGCGAATTTTAAAGGTGTCCTAACCAATCTGATTCTTTGTGATTTTAATTCAATTTCCATTTCCTTCCCTGTTCCTTATTACCATTAATCTCTCAAAACTTCCAATGATCACCACTGGATACAAAACCCATTGCACTTAATGTTCCTACTAAGTAGAAAAATGTGTTTTACACAAGCTGAGAGCAACCATTATGTGGTTGCTCTCAGCTTGCACTGGCATTGACCATGCTCGGATGGTGCTTTTTACATGCCACCAGCATGGGTGCCAATCAGGTAGTACTGTCATCGGCCGCCTCAATGGCCTCAACTTGCCTCAACAGGTCTTTGTAAGCGCAGTTTATTACCCAATGATTGAAGGGTACTCTTAAATGGGCTGGTTATGCTGCAACTGGCATAGGCCATGGTTATGATCTCACTTGGCTTGCTGGGTCTTCTCAAGCACAGGAGAGAATATATATGTATATGTGAACATATGTATGTATACATATATCTGTTTATACATACATGCATGTACATATATATATATATATATATACATACATATATATAAAACACTGTTTTTAATTGGATTACTCTATACAAATCTTTGTTCCCTATAATGACCTGCCCCTAGGTTTTTAATAGCTAGAGATGCTGGTGTCAAATAGTGTTAAATGTCTTGCCCAAGGACACAGCAGAACACCTGTGTGTGTGTCGGAGGTGGGAGGTTAGATGAGTTCATGACCGATAAGGCAATAGGTCAAATACCATCAAACCTCCTATTTCATTTAGTCATTGTGGCTCCATTCATCTCTTGAAAATCTTACTCTTTAAAGTCTATTCGCTTCATACTCTTAGTTAATGATCACTTTTAAACTAGTTTTAGCTTATTTGGCAATAAACTGCTTAATCCTTGCCTTTATCCCTTTGTCTCTCTGTCTCCTCCCCTCCTTCTGTGTGTGTGTGTGTGTATGCTTGCATGTTTATAAATATATATGGATTTTCATATGTACACCTATACACACACACAGAGAAAGAATAAAAATCATATTCAATTATAAAGCAACCATTTTATTCTGCACATTCAAAACTTTATACACTGTATTAACCTTATATACAAAACCTTATATACTGTATTAAACAACTTAGTATATATGTATTGCATTTAACTAATACTTAAAGAAACCTATCTAAAAAAGAGTATTTCCACCAATCTGGTCAATTATGGCTTTTTAACTACAAAACAGTTGCAGATATTCTTCAGTTAGTTTCACATTTTCTTTACCAGTTTTATATGTTTTTATTTACTCTTTTACTTGTTTCAGTCATTTGACTGCGACCATACTGGAGCACTGCCTTTAGTCGAACATAACAACCCCAGGACTTATTCTTTGTAAACCTAGTACTTATTCTCTCGGTCTCTTTTGCCAAACCGCTAAGGTATGGGGGACATAAACACACCAGCACACACACACACACACACATATATATGCCAGGCTTCTTTCAGTTTCCGTCTACCAAATCCACTCAAGGCTTTGGTCGGCCCGAGGCTATAGTAGAAGACACTTGCCCAAGATGTCACGTGGCTGGTAATCAAGCTACTTACCACACAGCCACTCCTGCTCAAAATTCCAAGATGAGTGTTCCTAAAATAGCTTTATCATCATCATCATCACCATCATTTAATGTCTGTTTTCCATGGTTTGGACAAGTTCACAGAAGCTGGCAAGCTGGAAGGTTGCACCAGGCTCCAGTTGTCTGTTTTGGCATGGTTTCCACAGCTGGGTGCCGTTCCTAGCACCAGTTCTATATATATTATAATCTTGTCTTTCCCTTGAATAACACCGGTGGCATGGAGAGGCAAGGCTGATATGCATGGGAGACTGCTGGTCTTCCACAAACAACCTTGCCTCAGAGGGTAACTTTTTAGGTGCAATCCCATGATCATTCATGATCGAAGCAGATCTTTACCTATTAATCTACAATCTACAAGTTTTTTTTCATTCTCTCTCTGTTTGTTGTCTCTTATTCCTTTCTGTTAAAGAGCATAGGCTCGAAATATAAAAGACTTTTTTTCTATTTTCCCAAGCGTCAAACTAATACACTTGCTTGTTCATACACCTGTCTTCATCTTTTGTTTTTCTATAAATTTCAACTTTACTTATTAATGTAGGTCATGGCAGGATTTGAACTCACAACACTAGGAGCCACAACAAATGCTGCAAGGCATCAGATCTGCTTTTCTTAACAGTTCCTCTAATCTACTGCTTTGATTGAATACTTTTTTATTGATCTGGAAAGATGAAAGGCAAAGTTAACCTTGATAGAATTTGAACTCAAAGCACAAAGAATCAAACCAAATCCTGTGAAACATCCCAAATTGATATTCATCATTGCCCATGCCTCCACCACCCATGTGCCCCATTCACTGTGTCTACCTTTATCCCTATGACTAACCATCTATCACCCTCCTTTCACTCTCTCATGAAATTACCTACTTACCATTTTCATTCCTATTTTCTCTTTTATGTTCATCTTGGGGTTATGCCTTTGCCATCTCTCTCTCCCTTTTCTTTCCAACTTGAAAAGCCATGTATCTCCTATTCAGCAAGACATCTGTTCCTGTCCCTTTATTGTACATTAACCTCTTGACACTTGTCACAACCCTCCCTCCCTTCAACTCCCTAAATATTACGCCCTTAGTCAGTTGAGGGGCCTTGTTTTCTGAGTTACTTAGTGACCTCACTAGTGCTGGTGCCATGAAAAAAAGAAAAGCATCAGTAAACTCTCTAAAGTGGTTGCTGTTAGAAAGAACATCCAGCTATAGAAACTATTCCAAAGTAGACATTGGAGTTTGTCACAATCCTCTGGTTTCTTGGTCCCTATCAAACTGTTCAACCCATGCCAGAATGGAAGATGAATGTTAAACAATGGTGATGATAATCTCTTTCAATTTGCAGTAACTTACATTACTGTCTTTACATCAATCCTTCCTGAGTGGATAGACTATATATCAAGTGTTGTTGTTTATAACTCTAGGTTGAGTCTGACTGAGCAAACCTTAAATTTACTCCCAATTTTATCAATCTTTTCCAAATATGTATATACATTTTTTCACATTTTTTCACATGCAGAGGACTGGATTCATTCAGATCTTATCAAGTCAAAACCTATAAACTATTAATGGCACCCATGCTATGCAAGTGTATCTGTATGTATATATTTGAATCTACAAATGAGAAGTGAAAGTCCTCCATGTATAAACAAAGAGTATTTATCCAAAGCTGATTCTTCCCTCCATTGTCAATAAAATGGGTTAAGACTACGTGCCTTCATTGGTCAGTTGAAGTTGAGACAGTGTCACATGACAACTTGCTGGGGATGCTTGCTGGAGCCTAGCAGCAGGTATTTAAAGGGAAAAAATTTGACAAGTCAGTCAGTCACCCACTGACACTTGTTGATGCTACATTGAAGAGGCCAGGGAACAGAAGAAAGAAGGAGAAAGAAGAAAGAAGGCATGCATCCAACACCAGAGCTGAAGACACCTCCGAAAGGGAGGAGGGGCATGTCAAAACGGTAGAGGAGTAGGGGCCGAAACCGGACGTGGTTCCTCCTGATGATGTCTTGAGCTAACTGGATCCTATAAAGGAGCTGTTGTGGTACCAGACCACGAAACACTGTTGTAATTCCCCCCTCATCTAAAAATTTATATCATGTGTCTATGTAAGAAATCAATTCCATTTAATTTAATGGTACATTTTTAATGAAGTGGCTTAGCTTGTCTCTTTCTAACAAGTAACTAAATTCTAGGCATAGTTTCTGTTCATTCCTCAATTCTAGGCATAGTTTAACATTCTCAATTAACAGTCTTACACAAAGTTTGCTTTTGGTTATGAATATTATTGAAAAAACTTGTGTTATCATGATAAATGGATGAAAATAGGAGAAGGTTCTTTACATATTTTCTTGATGTACCAGCTTCCTTGGGTTAGTTGTAATTATTTCTACTCCAAAACTGTATTTTTATAAAATTAATTTACATTATTTAATGTGTCATTTCTTTGTTTAAAATAGTAGGGTATAATTTGTGATTTATGGTATATTTTGACTACAATATGGTCCTGTTCCAACACTAGAGATTATTGTGAGTGAGATAACTTTTGTTATTTATAAATTTTAAGGTTCTGAGTATGATATATTAGCTCTCTGCTTGGCTTAACTAAACCCCATAATTTTTTTCTCTTATACTACATAACATTGGAAAGAAAATTTACGAAAGCTTGAAATTTCCTTTTATGATTTAATTAGAGAAAGTACAGTGGCATCCATGAGCTTTTCTAAGGCTTTTGAGACTGGTTGGGAAAGGGTGGAAGAAAGTACAGCCTTTCGGTTATCCTTCAGGCCATTGATCTAATCCAAGTACATGCAGTAGTGTGGATTCTATGAGAAGTACCCAAAAGCCAATTGGTGTTTGGCTTAGAAGTGCAGCAGCATCCTTTAGATTTTCTAGGGCCTTTGAGACTGATTGGGAAAGGGTGGAAGAAAGTACAGCCTTTCGGTTATCCTTCAGGCCATCAATCTAATCCCAAGTACTTGCAATAGAGTGGACTCAGTGACAAGTACCCAAAAGCCAATTGGTGTTGTTAACTGGGCAATGGATTATATTTTTAATTATATTTCATGATCCATAATCAATTGTATTATTTGCCCTCGGATAATATTCATAATACTATTTTCCATGATGTACATAGTAGGAAAAGAAGTGTCACGCCTACTTCATTTGTTTATATGTTGGAAAGTATCAATGTGTAAAGAACACTTCATCAATTTATGTGGGTTTTTAATTTACAGTATCATCTAATCTGTGCCAGTGTATATAAAAACATTGTCCAAAGAAAAAAAATACAGAAATGCATTGTGTACACACACACACATTAGAGTGCATGCATGTGTGTGTTTGTGAATATGTGTATGTGTGCATGCAAATAAGGTGGGCAGGAATTTTTGTGTGAAAGGAAGTTTTGAAAGATAATCAAGGGAATATATAATTCATGTCAGTAAAGTTTATCTTCTGCTTGACACAAGATATCAGTGGTGTAAAGTAAGAATACTTAGGCCGAGTTATCAAGGTTGGTCTAAATATTATCTATAACTTATTTGCTTCACTACAAAAAGAAGGAAAGAAAAAAAAACTAAAAAAAAGAAAGAAAAAAAAACAAACAGAACAAATGTCTCTTTACACCTGTGTCACACTTCTGAACTAAAATTTACAGCCAAATTCATGTTTAGTAGGCTTAACTTGATCTATTTATGAAAGGACACAATTATACAAGTCACCAGTTTGACAACAGCCAATAGTTTTATGCTTTTCTTATAATATATGTAAATTCATGGTTATATTTAAAAATCTGGTTATTGTGATAGAAGATATCTGGGTAAGGTTGGATAGTTAAAGTCACTGATATTTTCTGATTTTCTGATATTTATAAAAAAAAACCCTCTCATGTTATTTTTCTAAGCATTCAAACTGAATAGCCGGCATACGTTAGCTTCAAACAAAAGTGTTAAGTTTAAACACCAGTCCAGCTTACTGATTGTCTTTTTTTTTTTCACATGGTACAATCAGATCACCTGATGTTGTTTTTTCTTTAATATCACCTTACTTTTTGCTTGTTTCTTCTGGATAATAAGTGTACCAGTTTAACCTATCATATTAAACTTTATTTGAAATGTCTAACAACGGTTCTCCTCAATATTGTTCATGTGGTACATCATGAGAAGTAATGATAAGTGATTCGTGTACCAAAGATTTTTTAATAAACTTTTAATGCTACAACTCAACACCTGTCTTAAATATAAGTGTTTAAAAAAGCTCCAACCCTTTGCCTGATGCATCAGTTATGAAATTGTTCTGAAGCTTGCTTTGCGTCTCTTTGGTTTTGAGTTCAGTCCCAATGTGGAGCACCTTTGGCAAGTCTCTTCTCTTATAGCCTTGGGTTGAGAAATACCTTGTGAATCAATTTGGTTAATGGAAACTGTGTGGAAATCCTTGTGTGTAGGTCTGCCTTTGTTTTTACCTTTGTCCACACACTGCTTGACAATTGCTGTTGGTTTGCTTACAGCCCTATAACTTAGCAGTTCAGAAAAAGAGACTGACTGAATAAGTACCAAATTTAAAAAGTAACATAAACTTAAGTACTAAGGTCAGTTTGTGCAGCTAAAACAACCCTTAGTCCAGTCATCATCATCATACATCCATTTTCCATGCTGGTATGGATTGCACGGTTTGACAGAAGTTGACCAGTTGAAGGGCTGTTTAGGCTTCATGTCTGTTTTGGCGTGGTTTCTACAGCTGGATGCCCTTCTTAATTCCAGCCACTTCACTGAGTGTACTGGCTGCTTTTACACAGCACTAGCACGGGTGCTTTTTATGCGGCACCTTTGACAAGCCCACAAGTTTAGGGATGCTCAGCTGGAGAGGGCATCCATGCTTTTACTTAGTCTGATATGTGTTTTCAAGCACACCAAACTACCAGAAGTCTCAGTTCCCTATCATCCTGAAACAAAGGCAAAAAACATTCATTCCCCCTTAAAGAAAACTGATTTACTATGGTATTGTAAATTTAGAAAAATTTCATTACAATAACACCAATCTGAATTTAAATTTTACATTTACACATTTCAATTCAATGACAAAATCACCAATTATTCTTTCAAGTAGTTTGATTCTTCTCTTTGGTTGACAAAGTTCATCAACACAATCAAAAGGTGATAGCTAGGTTTGGTGAAATAATCTCTCACTATTTCTGCTTGTCAAAGAGTTTCCTTGAGAAATGTTGTTGTTGAATGAAGAATGAAAGCTGAGAAGGTTATCGAGATCTGGAACTGAGTCAGTAATTCACTAAGTTCATCTTCTCATGCTTAACTAATTCATCTGGGGATGTCGGGCACCCTGATAATTCACAAAGTGTGACAGTGTCTACTAACTCATTATTCTTTCAAATGAACACAAAACTTGTTGCATTCCAGTAGCTCAGTCACCTTGTCTACTAAAGGATTTCCTTTTCAAATGTATATCTATAATATAAATTGGACATGGGCGATCGTTGTATTCTTTCTTGTCTTGTAGTTCACAGCCAAACGGCTGGGTGGATTCGCGTGAAAAATGGCATACATGTGGAGACGGGTGCATAGATTGGAATGTGGTTTCCATTTTTTTCTTAGCCCCCATACTTACTGAGAAAATCAATTAAAACATTTACTAAAGGAATTCCCCTGTTTGTTCCACCATTCAAATAACCAGTTGCTCACACAGCCGGCATATGCAATTTCACTAAAAACAAGGGGAGTACAGGATGACAGTCAGCCAAAACTTTTGCTCTCTTCTTTCACCTCTTTTTGGGGCTAATAATCGTAATCTTTAGTTACAGTTTCTCATTCAAACTACATAATAGGCAGAATTGTCAGAGTAGGACAATAGGGTGTTTTGAGGGAGATTTGGCTGCTATTTCTACCAGGTCTAGCTACCATGTACAGGTCTGAACTTAATTTTCATTCACATATGCCTAACTAAAAACGATCGCAGCCACATCATCCAAACAGACCGGGTGAAACCGGGCTTAGTTGCTAGTATAATCTATATATATAAGGGCAGCTTTGATAGATTAACCAAGAAAGCTGAGGTATATTAATTGGAGAACAACATCTAAATGAAAAAATACAATCATGAAAAGCTCAATCAGTAACAGTTGAGAGTAGAGGTTGAATTAAATGAAATGCTTCTGAAAGAATATCTTGCAATTAAAATTATGGAAGATTTCCTAATTGGCATTCTTTGGATAGAACTCGACAAAATCAAAACATTGCACTTCAGCTATTTCCATGGAAGCAAATGACAGTTTGATTCTGTTTTCTTCTTGGAAATTTGCGGATTTTACATACACACCTGAAACAGGTAAGAACAAATGTGCAAGGCCTTTTTTCTTCAAGTTTAAAACGAGACATCGCTGGCATAATTTCGTTATATCCTATACGCCACAACCCACGGAAATACCCAAAGTGAAATGTTTTGATTTTGTTGAGTTATATCAAAAGAATGCCTCATAATTTCTGAAGCTAACAATGCTGACTTCCATATTGTTTGATTGATTGATTCTCTGACATTTCTCATTTCCTCTTGATTTCTAAGGGATGGTTCTGCTTTGCACAATTCCTTATTGTTTTTGAATATTTCACACTTCCATTAACATGAATTGGGATGCTCTATTACTGTGTAGAATGCTAGGGGATCCAACTTGGGAAAATAGCTCTTTGGGACATGAACAATGGTTTGTGCACTAATATCAACACAAGGCAAAAGAAAAGAATACTGAGTAATCATCCACTGTAACAAAATGTTATTTGTTTCCAGAAACAACCATTTGAGTCCAATGAGATGCTCTGCAAAGGATTCTAATTGCTTCAGTAGTTTATGCAGTGTGTCTCTGCAAAGATGTCCTAAAATTTAGAAATTAGTTCAGAATATATTCAGCAGTCATTATGATTATTTTCACTGGAAAAGAAAGTATTTCTTCCAGATGTGTGTTCATGAAGCTTGCTTTGCAGTCACGGTTGGGGTTGGTACTATTGCATGGCACTTTTAGCAAGTGCCTTCTATTATAGCCCCTAAAAAGGTAATATTTCCCCACAACCAGACATATTTTCACAGAAGATTGAAAATGAAGGACACCATTTTCCTGATGGTAACACTCATTTACAACTATCATGAAAAGAAAAGGCAAGGCGACAGTAACATATGTGGCCACATACGCATAGACATGTGTATGCATAAACACACATATAAATATGTGTGCATGTGTATACATACACTATGGGCTTGTTTCAGTTTTTGTCAACCAAATCCACTTGCAAGGTTTTGATTGGCTCAGGGCTGTGGTAGAAGATACTAACCCAAGGTGCCATACAAGGGGACTGAACCTGAAATCATGTGATTGGAAAGCAAAGTTCTTACCACACAACCATGCCTGCATTATAGATTTCACAATACAGAAATATCTGCTTCCTAGTTTGTGTGTGTGTGTGTGAATCAACTGCCTTGTCATAGTCTCTTAAAGAAGGTCACAATTTCTCACTTCATGCTTTGTAAAAGTGGAGTCATTTCCTAATCTTGAACTCCTTAATATGCTATATGGAAGCTTAATGGCTTCATTACACTTAAAATACTTAACTGTCATTGGCAAAGATTTATAACTTCTAAAAAAGTATCATTGTAGGACTCAGTGACCACTCTAGACATTGGCAGAGCTGGTAGTGTTCTATAATTGACAAGTGTTCTATTAGCATTAAGCTGGCTTTTGTTTATGAGATGTGAGTTGAAGAAAGAAATGGATACACCAGAGCCTCTTCAGCTCTCCACATTACATAGAGCCACTTCATGTTAATTACATCATGACATGCTTTTTCTTATTCTTAGGAATTGCGTCAAATCACTTGTGATGATTTTTGTCAGGAGACAATCTACTTCACAGATTGCCTGGGAATAATATCAGGAATGAGCTTATTCATAATTGGTCTGTCTCAATAATTAGATTTTAGAACTAATGATGTCCCGTGCAGGTGTGACTGTGTGGTAACTAGTTTGCTTTCCAGTATGGTTCCAGGTTCAGTCCCACTGTGAGACACCTTGGGTAATTGCTTTTTTATTATAGTCACTAAAGTTTTGTGAATGATCTTGGTAAGTAGAAAATGACAGAAACTTGTCATGTGTGTATGTATGTGTGAGTGTGTGTGTGTGTATTTGTCTCTTGTCACTGCTTGACAACTGGTGCTGGTTTGTTTACATCCCCATAACTTAGTACGTTAGCAAAAGAGCCCAATAGAACAAGTACCAGACTTTAAAAGATAAATACAAGGGTCAATTTGTTTGACTGAATCCTTCAGGGCAGTGCTCTAGCATGGCTGCAGTCCAATGAGTGAAACAAGTAAAATAAAAAAATTAAAAAAAACATGAAACCTAATATGAAATTTTATGTGAAAAAGACAACTAATTAAATTAGATACTAGTACTGACGAATATACTTCATAATTGATTTGATTTTATTGACAAATGCTACCATTTTTTAATGCATGCATTTATAAACTATAGCATCATTGGATATTTGAGTTCAAAGTGGGTTCCAATGGGCTGCAGGTTTACTGTATATATGATAGTAATATTTTTGATATTTAAATAATGAAAAATTAGCAGAGTCTGTTGTACTCTTAACATGTATGAGCAACCATATTTAGCCTTGCTTGGGTATATTAATAAGTGAAAATAAATATAATGACATATATTCACTATATTTTGAATAAAAATTGTTTTTAAAAAAATTCTGATGTAGTATTTATCTTTTTCACCCTACTTCACTTTGCTGTTTTTGAAGAACCAAAACTAAGCAGCCTCCTCCTACTTCCAGTCAGTCAATGGCTACTATATTAGACAGCCAGCACATATAGGCTACTTTGCTTGGATTTTTCCTTTTATTGACTTTTTTATAAATTTGTTTTCTCTCTCTTTCCACTCTTCATATATATTCTGATGAAGGACAATGCTCAAAATATCATAATTAGCTCTTTTCACTTCTTTAATAATCAAACTGATAATTTTGACTACATCTTGTATTTTTATCATCTCTCTCTCTCTCTCTTTCATATATATATATATATATATATAAACGCATATGTCTGTATTTATGTTTATCATGTCCCATAACTTAACACTTCAACAAACAATAATCAATAAAATTAGTAGTAGTCTTCAAAAACAATAGTTGTGCCAAATGGTTGAAACCAATAAAAATGAATAACTGAATCAATTGACTGTAACTTAGCATATATGTGTATATATGTGTGAATATGTATGTAAACACGACTGCCTGTGTATATATATATATATATGTACACTTGTGCACCTGTGTGTTTGTGTGTATGTCTGCGTGTGTTTGTTTGTGTATGTTTGAGTTAGCATGTATGGCTGTACATATGAGCTTGTATGTATGTATGTATGTATGTATGTATGTATGTATGTATGTATGTATGTATGTGTGTATGTATGCATGCATGTGTGTGTGTAAGTGCATGTATGTCTTTGTGCATGTATCTGCCTATATGGGTGTCTCTCTGTTTGCTTCTTGGTCAAATTGACAAAAATTGTATGTTCATTATTCAGAGTGCTTTCTAGAAAGAACAATGGTATATGTGACAGGACTTCTATTCTCTTTTGCATGCCTAGCAAGTAATCCAGGTCCTTAAACACACACAGCTAGGACCCTAAACATACAATTACATTATGTTTTACAAGCTTTTGTATCATCATAGTATTTATTGATTTACATCTACTCATTGAACTAGTAACGTTTGTAAATGGTGTATTTTAGCTACCAGCATCTGATGGTTGAATGAGTGAACTTGCTGGTGGTGTGTGTAAATATTTCAGATTTAAAATCCGTACACTTGGACTAATACCTTAAAACGTACAAGAGAGAGGCAGAAAGAGAGACAGGTAACCAGAAAGCAAGCCATTCATTGTTAACCTCATATGTTTATAAGGGGAGGGGGGGGAAACAATAGTAAAATATAACACACTCTGTCTATATTAGTTAAAAGAAAGCATTACTCTCTCCCTCTGTTTCACTCCTTTTCTCTCTCTATGTCTGTCTGTCTCTCCTTCACCCCCACTTCCCACCTTATATGCAATCCCTTCTATAGATTAAGTGTCACCTGATTTATCTTCCTACTCTACATAAAAACATATATTATACCTTTTATTACTTTTCACACTGTACATTATATTAAGAATAAGCTGTGATCTTAACAATGAAAGATGTACAAATATCATTATGATTTCATTAAAAAAAATTATCTTTTACCTATGTATGTATGTATGTATGTGTATGTACATACTTGTCTATATAGATATATATATAATGCATGTATATATACATTATATGTATGTATATATATATATATATATATATGAAGTTTGTGTGTGTGTGTATATATATATATGAAATTTGTGTTTGTGTGTGTGTGTGTATATATATATATATAAATATATATATAATCATCATACATATAATGCATCATCATCATCATTTAATGTCTATACGATATCTGTTGAGGAGCCAGAAACCTGCATCCTGTTGCAATGTGTGCTTTGGCATGATTTTTACAGCTGGATGCCCTTACAAATGTCAACTACCTTAAAAAGTAGCTTGAGTACTAACAAGGCCTCCCTTACAACTTACAAGACAAAAGACCCTAAAGTGGAGCCTATAAGTGAAGAAGAATAGGAGAAACGGAGACAGACAGAAAGAAAATGGTGATTTTTAAGGCAAGGTGATAAGAGAGAAGGAAATATGA
>NC_042998.1:532500-550000 GCF_006345805.1 Octopus sinensis | reverse complement strand
ACACCACCTCTGATACCTCTTATACCCAGTTTTCCTCTCAAGATGCTTACACTCTGTTGTACATGTACACTGACATTGCACACCCATTGAAGCATAGTAGCTTCATTTCTTTCTCAATTTGCAGAAATAATGGCCTGATCTCTGAGCTGCAAACTATATCAAGTAATATTACTGCAAAGAGCCTTTGGAAGAACCTCCATTTCTGTTGTGTAATTCAGAGATCAAGGAGATGCTCAAAGTAGAGCCACTACTTCTCTGAATTGAGTGATCACAGCTCCAATACTAAGGCCATGTGGTAAGAATGCCCCAGGAAAGAATCACAGGACAGGTTTATGAGTGAAACCAACCAGTGGGGGACCCAGTGATAGACAGTGGGAGACCCAGTGATTGACAGCAAACAACATGCATGAGCTCAGTTGGTCTCACTTGGGAACAGGATCCCAGCTAGATCAACAGGAGACTGTTGCTTCTGAGAGGACCTGATGTGAGGCCTGCTTGAGGACTCTGTTCCTATGACCCTCTCAGGAATATGTGGGTGAAGAATATGAGATGATATATATATATATATATATATATATATACAAAAAAAAACTCAAGTGGGGTTGACTCTACAGTTTATATTTGATTAGGTACCTATGTATATATACATCTGTCTATGTGTATATTTAGATATATAGATAGATGTGTGTGGTGGGGTGTATGTACATACTTACAAATATGCTACCTATAAATGACAAGGATGAGATTTTCAATGTACTACAAGCTCAATACTATGTACTCAGCCAATCATGGTGTCGTATATGTTGATATACCTAGATTCCAACAAATTCTGCCTCTGCTCTCTCTCTCTCTCTCTCTCTCTATCTATATATATATATATATATATATATATCATCTTTATTATCATCATCATTGTTTTAATGCCTTCCATCTTTTGTACATCTGCCACATTCAGTACCCATATCTCATTACCATGCAGCTTTGGACCTTGTACAAGAACATAGTGCAATCCATCCTTCACTCTGTGAGAGAATTCCTTTGTTGCAAGTAGAATAACAGATCCCTACACTGCACTTATTCTGACTACCAGACATGCAGAACACTCCTCTCTGCTACTAATTAGTTCGTGCAGGTAAGAGAAGCTATCAGCTGTTTTTGAGAAGCCTTCTAAAACATTTGAGAGTATTTAGTTCATAGGTGCAAGCATGGCTGTGTGGTTAAGAAGCTTGTTTACCAGACACTTGGTTTCAGGTTCAATTACACTGTGTAGCACCTTGGGCAAGTGTCTTCTACTACAGCCCCAGGTTGGCCAAAGTCTTGTGGGTAGATTTGTTTGACGGAAAATGAAAGAAACCTATTATATATATATGTATGTATGCATATGTATATGTATGTATGTATGTATGTATCTATATCTATATATGTATGTATGTATGTATATGTATGTATGTATATGTATATATATGTATGTATATATATGTATGTATGTGTATATATATATGTGTGTGTCTGTGTGCACATATATATGTATATATAAATACATGCATATATATATAAATATATATACACACACACACACATAATATGTGCATATGTGGTGTTGGCTTATTTGCATCCTTGTAGCTTAACAGCTCACCAAAGGAGACCAATAGAATAAATACCATATTTAAAAAAATAAGTACTGTGTTTGATTTGTTTATCTAAGCACTTGAAGGCAGTGCTCCAGTATGACCATGATCTAATGATTGAAACAAATAAATGATAAATGAAAAGTGGTTCTTTATAGTGTTGACCCTTAAAGTCCAGTATTTCATACTGTCAAGTTTTCACAAGATATTTTAGGATCAAGTCTTAAAGAAAAGAGGCTTGTGCTCAAGAGTAATGAAGTCTAATGATCTAGAATTACCAATATTCTATCAATTCTTATATTCACCAGAAATTTTGTAAATAAATTTCTTGCTAGAGGTAGCTCTTTTATGCATTGATTTTTGTCTTTAGTGATATTTCTCAGAAGATGATTTCTGTGTGTGTTGTCCAAAGTGTGTCGAATTTGTGGCTAAAAGCAATACAGTCGTCTCTAGTATAATTTGTGATGTGTTCTGTGTAGTTTATGTCAAAGAACTATGTTTCATGTCGTTTTCTCTTTCATTCTTTTTATCATCACTGGACTATAGCCACCCTGGGGCACTGCTTTCAAGGATTTTAGTCAATTATATCAATATGTTTACCTTCCCCTTCCCATAATACTGGTCTTATTGATCTGTACTTATTGAATATTTGTGTTAGACTTTTGTATCTCTTTTAGTGACAAGTATTTTTACACACATATACAGACATACACACACATACATGTTCACACATGCACACATACACAAGCATATAGTGTGGAAAATATGCACAGATTATATCTTCATCATCATCATCGTTCTTTTAGTCTCCACTTTCCCATGCTTGCATGGCTTGGATATAGTTTGTTGAGGCAGATATTCCACAGTCAGATGCCCTCACCTGTTTTCAAGTAACTAATATTCTTCCTTGACCAGACAAGTTTTCACAGAAGATTGGAAATGAACGACACAGCTTGTATGACAGTGGAACTTATTTACCACTATCACATGATATCAAGACAAGGAGACAGTAACACACACACACAACTGGCTTCTTTTATTTTCTATCTATCAAATCCACATTCACTCACAATGGCTTGTTGGCCTGGGCCAAGGTGCCACACAGTAGGACTGAATCTGAAACCATAGGGCTGAGAACCAAACTCCTTACCATACAGCCATGCCTGCACTTTCACTGCAGTAAATTCTAGATGTTTTCTAGTACTGTATTGAATTTGCTGGGCCTTTAGCTTATAAGTAGTCAATGTTGTTCCCTGAATTTTAGCCAGAGAGACACACAAAGAAATTACAGTTCAATTGTATTTCATAAGGCTTTTAGTTTTATATCCATTAGTTTTTACCCTGGGTGCAAAAGTTGGAGCCACATTTTCTTGGAATAATAAATAATAATATCACCAGTGAAAGAATAACATCGTATCTAAGGAGAGATTAGTCTCATTACTTTAACATTATAAAATCTTAGTGATAAGTACATTTGGTACAAGCCACTCTGATCCATTATAGGATTAAGGATTATGAATTTTGTTGATTTCTGTAGAATTTGCATGCAGTCTACAACTTAGAGTTAATTAGACCAATAAAAATAAAAAGTTTCCATGGAACAATATTCTTAGTAGTTTCTAGAGACTATTTTGTTTGGCAAAGGTTTATGTTCCAGTCAATTACAGATTCTCAAAGTTTTCCACTTTCAGCTGCATTTCACTGCAGGATCCAGTCTGGAAATCAAAGCTATGTTCTTGCAATCATGAGTCCAATATCCTTAGGGTGCACTACTCCTCCCTGCTGCTAGGTTAAGAACAACTCTTTTACTCTTTTACTTGTTTCAGTCATTTGACTGTGGCCATGCTGGGGCACCGCCTTTAGTTGAGCAAATCGACCCCAGGATTTATTCTTTGTAAGCCTAGTACTTATTCTATCAGTCTCTTTCGCCGAATCGCTAAGTTACAGGGATGTAAACACTCCATCATCGGTTGTCAAGCGATGTTGGGGGGACAAACACACACACTTATATATACATATATGCGATGGGCTTCTTTTAGTTTCCATCTACCAAATCCACTCACAAGGCTTTGGTAGGCCCGAAGCTATAGTAGAAGACACTTGCCCAAGGTTCCATGCAGTGGGACTGAACCCGGAACCATGTGGTTGGTAAGTAAGCTACTTACCACCCAGCCACTCCTACGCCTAACGTTAACTGCTAAAGTTAACTCTAATCTTACTATATCAAGCATATTATGGAGTCCCCTGTCGTTAATGACAGATGAAGATTCAGCAAGGAATTGCTTAACAACCTGTACAGATGATTAAATGTTTGTGTTGCACATCAGCTCACTCCCTTCATTAAATCGGCATTGTTTGTATGGGTACACAATGTGCCACATGTCAGACGTCAAAGCAATCACAGAGTTATGTGGGATGATTTACAAATGATTTTCTGAGAACACAATGCAACATCCAGTCTGAAAATCAAAACCATGATCTCATGTTGATGAGCACAACACCTTAACCACTAGGCCACATTCTTTCACTATCCATTACACATATGCTCCACATATTCTGAGATCCCCTTCGGTCAGACACTGACCATGGGATTGCACCTAGAAAGTTTTCCTCTCAGGCACAAGTCTGGACAAGGTTGTTTATGGAAGACCAGCAGTCGCCCATGCATACCAGCCTCCTCTCTCCATGCCACCAGTGTTATCCAAGGGAAAGACAAAGGTCGATACAGCTTGGCACCAGTGATGTCGCAACTCATTTCTACAGCTGAGTGAACTGGAGCAACGTGAAGTAAAGTGTCTTGCTCAAGAACACAACACGCAGCCCGGTCCGGGATTCGAGCTCACAACCTCACGATCGTAAGCTCGACACTCTAACCACTGAGTCATATGCCTTCACATATATGAAACATACATTAACACTTAAAACAGTACAATAAAGAGAAGGACAACAAATAGTTTATTTTTAGTACAATATAATTGTGTCTATTTCATTGAGAAATCAATCAATGTTTCTTTTTATAGTTAATTCTCAATATTCCCTGATTCCCTTTTCATCGAATTCTATTCTCACCTTGGGCTGAGGTTTTGTTGTAAGCTTCTGTTTGGTCTTCTGAGAGATTTTCTTTCTGTAATATTTTTCCCTTTTGTTTTGTGCATAGGTAATTTCCAACTTGAAAGATGCTAGCCATAGATCTGATTGATTTAGAAACAGACTTGTCTGGTTCTTTTCATCAAGCTTTTGTTAAATTTCATTGTTCCCTCTAGGACTTGGTAATATATGTGTGTGTGTGTCTGTATGTGAGTTTATATATATGTTTATATATATATTTATATATATATATATATATATATATATGTATGTATGTATATGTAAGTTGGCCTTTCTTGCTCTTATATGGACACACACACACATCACACATACATATTAATTTATATATTGCTTTGATGTTTATGCACTATGTATTTAATATGTGTGGGCGTGTGCGTACATGCGATTAGCAAAACTCTTAAGCCAGTATTTAGATATTTTAGCCAGTAGCCAAAGATTTAATTATTTCCAGACCTCTTTGTAAGATACCCCCACCACACACACATACACACAAATACACACACAAATTTGTTGCTGTAGCAAGGGTGGTTAATATGTCTGGGACAGCAGTGTTATACTAAGTACTTTATGGTATTTAGTGTCATCCATCGAAGTCCAAGTTCAAACATATAAAGGTATGTGTGTAGGGGAGGGGGTTGTATTTATAAGTATAGTCACAAACAGTTTTGTAGTTGAAAACGTCCACTTTGCAACCACATAGTTTTTAGTGTAAATCCATTATCAATGTCTTCTCTCATTGGCCCTAATCAGGTAATGCATTGTGAGCTAATTCCATCAATGGAAGCTATGTGGAAGCCCGTTGTGTGTGTGTGTATCTATGTGTATGTATGTATATATATATATATATATATATATATATTATATATATATATATATACACATATGTATGTATATGTATGTATACATATGTGTGTATGTGCATCTTTATTTGTCTTTTTATCACTTGAGAAATGGTATTGGCCTCTCTGTGTCCCTGATACTTAGCAGTTCAATAAACAGAAACCATTAAATAAATACCAGACTTGAAATATGTACTAAGGTCACTTTGGTTGACTTAACCCTTCAAGGCAGTGCCCCAGTATGACCACACCCCAGTGGCTAAAAACCGAACAAAGAATAAGGCATCTTACATATACATATGTATATTTGTGTGTGTGTGCATACATACATACATGGTGGCTGCCCCCTCGTTATCGAGTATGGCCATTGCATGAAGCTTAATCAATGTTGTTATCGTGCAATGCCTGTGCAAGAAGATTTTTTATAAAGTGAGGAAAGGCTGTGCACTGAGTCAATCCCACTCACTAATCAACAGCAACCATAATCCAAAAAGAAGAACAAGTCAACATCATCGGTAACCACTGAGCCGCAGGTTTTATGTCGGAGTTATCCCAGTTACCTGAGTTACCTTCTCCTAGAAGGATGCCCTAACAAAGGCTAGGAGTCCTTCACTCCCAATGGTTTAACCGCGCGATCGGGTATTCAGTCCGATTATTTCTATGTCCCCGCGCATGATACAGCCTTAAGACATTTATTGGATGGCCGTTGACTCTCAAGAGTTCCTCCGCCCTTTGACGGGTTTTGTTTTTCATCCTGCAGGGTGTCCAATAAATACCCTCCTCACCAAGCAAGCTTGGTGGGGTTGCCGGTTTAGTCGCCGACGACCCAACCATGCAACAGGTTGTACTGGGTTACATGTTACCGGTAGCACTCGAAAGTGACCTGACATATATATATATACACACATACACACACACATATATATGTGGTCCTTGTTAGTGTATATGTTTCCATTCATGAGCGTTATCTAAGTATTAGAGCTTTTTAGCTGTTATTTCTAGCAATGTAAGTGTTTTTTAACACCTTAGTCACATTTAGTAACAATTATAGTTCTCCTTTTTGGTGAAATATTGCAACCTGCTGTTTATATTAATTTTGTGTATACACACACACACACATGTAATATATATATATATATATCATTGTTGCTATCATAATCATTGTTTACCATTCATTTTCTATTCTGGCATGATTTCTATGACTGAATGCCCTTTCTGATGCCAACTACTTTACAGAGTATATACTGGGTGCTTTCCATGTGGCACCAGCACTAGTGAAGTCACCAAGAACTCACAAGACACGTTCCTTGTCAATATATTGTTGTACTTTGATAGAAATATTCTACCAGTAAGCACATTCTCTTGATATCTGCTCCAATTCTGGTTTTGTAGCTACTGATTTATCAGGATTTTAATATTGCACTAATGTGACCTCTTTGGTGATTCCTATTTCTCCAGCTGATATTCTATGTTGTGTTGTTGATCTTCATTCTGTCTGTGTGTATGTGTATTCTTGTTTGCGGTGAGCTGGCAGAATTGTTAGCACACCGGGTGAAATGCTTAGCAGTATTTTGTCTATCGTTAAGTTCTGAGTTCAAATCCTTCCAAGGTCAACTTTGCCTTTCATCCTTTCAGGGTCGATAAAATTAGTACCAGTTATGCACTGGGGTTGATGTAATTGACTTCTCCAAATTTGAAGCCTTGTGTTTCCAGTAGAAAGGATACTTATGTTTTCATTTGCAAGAGCAAAAACAAGGAAATGAAACTAAAAAAAATAAAAGTATGGCGGTATAGGCATAGCTGTGTGGCTAGAATTTTCTCTGTAACCATATGGCTTTGGGTTCCATCCTACTGTGTGAACCCTTGGGCAAGTGTCTTCTACAATAGCTCGGGGCTGACCAAATACTTATGAGTGGATTTGGTAGACGGAAGCTGAAAGAAGTCCATCGTGTGTGTGTGTGTGTGTGCCCCTCCCACTACCACTTGGCAACCAGAGTCAGTTTGTTTATGTCTACGTAAGCTAGAATTGTGGCAAAAGAAACTAATAGAATGAGTCCCTGGCATAAAAATACAAAGAATTACTGAGGTTGATTTCTTCAGCCTAACCCTTCAAGACAGTGCTCCAGTATGGCCACACTCCAAAGACTGACATAAGTAAAAAAAAATAAAAAGATGTACCAAAAACAAAACAACAACCCAACAACATATGGGTGCTGGTTGATGGTGTGATGTGCATGGGTTTCCCAGGGATGTAGTGAGGGATTTCTGAGATGTTAGACTGCAGTGGTGCTGGGAGTGAGGTGCACTTCTGCCAATATATGTGTTTCTATGGCAACTGTGACACTCCCTAAGTTCAACCGTACAGGTTTCAGCATGTGCTTTCAGATCAAAAGTCTTGTAAAACAAATTAGAAAAAGAAATATGTTTGTGTATGTGTTCATGTGTGTACATGCATGCATGCGTGTGTGTGTGTGTGTAGATGTACATGTAAATGTGTGTTTATACAAATATTTGTATATAGATGCATGTATATATATGTATGTGTGGGTATGTAAATCTATGTATATGAAAATGTATATATATTTATGCATTTATATGTATAGATATGCATATCCAAATATGCGTGTATACATCATATATATATATATATATATATATATATATATATATATATATATATATAATATATATATATATATATAAATGTGTGTTTGTATGTATGAACATGTAAGCATGTATGAATATATGTATGTATAGCTCCCTCTCTTTTTCTCTCTATCTTCTTGGTGGTCCTGTGGGTAGGCACATATGCAGCCAACCACATTGAAGATCTTGGGCAGGGTTCAATCTCACCCAGATTCTGCATTAACTTCTCTCTTTCTTTCTTTCTCTCTCTCTCTCTCTCTATATATATATATATATATATACATGTGTGTGTGTGTATGCCTATGTATATATGTGTAGTGTGCGTTTGTAACTGTGTGAATACTTATATTTTGCTGTGGGCTGAGCTGTGGATACTGTCCTTCGCTCACACATTCCCATTAACAAATCATGTAGCAGCTGTGTGCTTTGAAAGGCAAGAGAAATAGAAACCTTCCCTACATGAAAATAGTGTTTGGGAGAATATCCATCCATAAAATTATCCTCAATAATATGTATTTGCAAAGCAGCAAGCCGGTAGAATCATTGATATATTGGGCAATATGCTTAGCAGCATTTTGTCCATCTTTACGTTCTGAGTTCAAATTCTGCTGAGGTCAACTTTGCCTTTCATCCTGTTGGAGTTAATAAAATAAGTACTAGTTGAGCACTGGGGTTGATGTAATTGGCTTGCTCTTCTCCCTTGAAATTGCTGGCCTTGTGCTAAAATTTGAAACTAATGATATGTATTTGTCTAATTCATGTTATCACTGAAAATGAATGAAATTAATTAACTTAATTACCTGTAAATAAATGAAGTAATCAGTGTGATTACTAAATTTCAGCTTTGGATCAAGACTTTTTACTAGAAATGCTCCCACCCTGGCAAATATGTAATAATAAAGCAGTAAATTTGAAAAGATACCATGTGATATGATGTGAATTTTCCAGCATACAATTTGACACAGTCTATAGTTTAAACAATCAAGCATCATCACTAACTCTCCAAATTCTGCTGCATTTCACCTGTTATTTTTGGTCCTCCAAAGTTGTTTTGGTGTATAAGTTGACCTATTCTTTTTTTTTTTTACTGTAAATTTTGTTCTGAAAAATTAGATTTTTATACTAGAAAATACATTTATTTTGTCGGAATTGTTCACCTGATGAAAGCTTATAATTAACCCTTTAGCATTTAGATTACTCTGTCAAATGTATTGCTTATATATTTACATTATCTTGAATTATTTGTGCATTATCTGGTAGCTTTCAGATTTTATTGATGGAACTATTTATGTTTAGAATGACAATGTTGGGTAGGTGTGTGTGTGGCCAGTTTTAACGTAAAAGATGAAGAATATTTGGGCCAGATGTGGTCTGTTTAAATGTTGAAGCGTTAAGGGTATTATTGTTCACAAAATCTACAGTATAAAAAATACTGTAAGGAGATACCAGTTTGAACTGGAAAAACTGGGCAAAGTGTTTTGGTTGAAGAACTAAGCAAAGGCCTTTAGAGGATACAAGTCTGATCATTTTGCACTGAGCTAACCAGAACAGAAACCATTTCAAATTACAGAAAAGAGAAATGAAAGGACACAGCTTAAAAGTGAGCTGTTAATTGAAGCATGGGATGGAGGCCAGGCAAAGGGATGGAGGCCAGGCAAAGGGATGGAGGCCAGGCAAAGGGTTGGAGGCCAGGCAAAGGGATGGAGGCCAGGCAAAGGGATGGAGGCCAGGCAAAAGGATGGAGGCCAGGCAAAGGGATGGAGGCCAGGCAAAGGGATGGAGGCCAGGCAAAGGTTGGAGGCCAGGCAAAGGGATGGAGGCCAGGCAAAGGGATGGAGGCCAGGCAAAGGGTTGGAGGCCAGGCAAGGGGTTGGAGGCCAGGCAAAGGGATGGAGGCCAGGCAAAGGGATGGAGGCCAGGCAAAGGGATGGAGGCCAGGCAAAGGAATGGAGGCCAGGCAAGGGGATGGAGGCCAGGCAAAGGGATGGAGGCAAGTACAGGATCGGGAATCATTTCATACCTGGGCTGCACAGAAAGAATAAATTCTTTATTCATTTGTATTCTATTGACTATCACAATCTGCTGGGTGTTTTGGCATTATATATATTATATGTGAAATAATTAAATCATGTATTATTCACTTTATTGTGTTTTGTTATGCACATAACCCCCCAATCCATGGAAAAATTGTCTCGCATAAAACCAGTCTTTGGTACAGAAAATAGCTGGGTACCACTGGATTAATGGATGTCAGTGCTTAAAGTGTTTGCCTCGCAAACTGATGGCTTTCATTTGTCTATTATATGGAATGTGTAAAATCTGAATTTGATTTGATTTGATTGGTTGTTATAAGACATATGTGAGCACATGCAAACATACACACATGTAAAATGAAGCCCTGATTACCGAGTCTTATCTACATCTATTGTTGATTCCTGTTTAGTTAGCCAATGTAACAGACTGAATAGACTTTTCAGCTAACATCCTATGGATATAATCTTCTTGTTATGTAACTGTTCTCTTATTTCCTTTCTTTTATTATTCTTTTTTTTTTCATTTTAAACAAAGGGCTAATTCATGTAAACTATGAATGAAAAGAATAGCTGATGTATTAAAATGATTGCCCTTATTATTATTGTTGTTGCTGCTGTTGTTCATGTTACTACTACTACTACTACTAATAATAATAATAATAATAATAATAATGATAATAATAATAATAATGATAATAATAATAATAATGATACCATTATCCTCATCATCTTCATTATTAGTATTGCAAAAGTCAGTACTATCAATTTACGTCATATCCTGACAGACTGGGTGGACACACATATCATATCCTTGTTAATACCCAGATGGATACACATATACACATAATATATACTTGCAACCCCTTAGCTTTTCACAACTACACAATCCTTTGCATTGTGGCATAACCATAAATATAGAACCTATACATATGAGTACACATGGTAACAGAAGTGGCTGTGTGGTTTATATGTTTGGTTTTGCTTTTGCAACTACTTGATCTGAGGTTCAATTCTCTGTACAACCCTTTGGCCATGTGTAAGCTCTATATATAAAAGGCTGGATGTGTGTGTGTGTGTGTACATGAATGTAATTTATGCGCATCCACAAATTAGCACACATGTCGCTCCAATTTTAGGAGAACATTCATTATGACCCTAGCTGTATTGTTGTCTGCTTATTTTTCCCAGAGGCACCATTGAATAGTAGTAAAAATAAATTTCCAACCAAAACTTTTAACAATTTTCAAGTCGGAGAAATCACCATTGTTTGCAAACTGGAGTTAAGTCCCCTTCTAGCAATGAGTAAGTTTTTGTTAAGATTTTTGGTGTTTTTTTTTCCATCGAGGAAATAAGTGTTTTGTTGATATATGGGCAACACACACACGAACATGTATGCGTACAAAAAACATGTATGCAATAGGTGTACGTACGTACATGTGCATGTGTGTTGCCATATATATATATATATATCATCATCATCATCATCATCATCATCGTTTAACGTCCGCTTTCCGCGCTAGCACGGGTTGGACGGTTTGACCGGGTCTGGGAAGCCAGGGGCCGCTCCAGGCTCCAGTCTGAATCTGGCAGAGTTTCTACGGCTGGATGCCCTTCCTAACGCCAACCACTCCGTGAGTGGATTGGGTGCTTTTTACGTGCCACCTGCACAGGGGCCGGAGGGTCCGGCATCGTCACGATCGGATTCGAGCATTTTAACGTGTCAGCGGCACGGGGGCAACGAGGTCCGGGGTACTTTGGGGATTGGGGTATTTTGGGGATCCGGGGTACTTTGGGGATCCGGGGTACTTAGAATGGGTAGGGGGGTACTTAGAATGGGTAGGTGACGAGGCGGGAGGGTACTAAAAGGGGATGGTCGGATTGAGGCAGTGTCAGGAGGAAGCGTAAGATCGGTGGGCAGTTGATGAGCTATGGCGCTAGCAGCTTGTCTTAAGCATATGAGGAGAAGTGGTAGTGGGAGGAGGAGGAGGGAGTAGGGCGTACCCAGTGTAGATGAGTAAGGTGTATCCGGTGTAGATAGAGAGAACGGGGTATACTGGTATTGGTGGTGGGGGGGGTGAGAACAGTGTTCAACGGTATGGTGGTGGGGTGAGAACAGTGTTCAACGGTACTGGTGGTGGGGGGGGGGGGGGCGGGCGCACCGCCAATGACTGAAAGATGGGAAAAAGATGGGATTACGGCTTGAGGCAGCCTGCGGTTAAATATTGTAGAGAGAGAGATAGGAAGATAAATCAAGTTATGGCGAAGGCTTGAAAGTATCTTAAAAAGGTTAAATTTTCGTAACAGTGTATGAATAAACGTATTAACAACGAATAAAAAATATAGTAAGATAAATTTTTTAAGAACTTGCTGCGGTCATCGAGCGGGAGTTGAAATTGAAGAAGAAAGTAGTTGAACTGGGAATTTAAATTGCAGAATCGTAATAGTAATAGTAATGGCGGTTTTCAAGTTTTAGCATATGAAGAAGAAGAGGAGGAAAAAGAAGACCGCCAATGACTGAAAGATGGGAAAAAGATGGGATTACGGCTTGAGGCAGCCTGCGGTTAAATATTGTAGAGAGAGAGATAGGAAGATAAATCAAGTTATGGCGAAGGCTTGAAAGTATCTTAAAAAAGGTTAAATTTTCGTAACAGTGTATGAATAAACGTATTAACAACGAATAAAAAATATAGTAAGATAAATTTTTTTTTTAAGAACTTGCTGCGGTCATCGAGCGGGAGTTGAAATTGAAGAAGAAAGTAGTTGAACTGGGAATTTAAATTGCAGAATCGTAATAGTAATAGTAATGGCGGTTTTCAAGTTTTAGCATATGAAGAAGAAGAGGAGGAAAAAGAAGACCGCCAATGACTGAAAGATGGGAAAAAGATGGGATTACGGCTTGAGGCAGCCTGCGGTTAAATATTGTAGAGAGAGAGATAGGAAGATAAATCAAGTTATGGCGAAGGCTTGAAAGTATCTTAAAAAAGGTTAAATTTTCGTAACAGTGTATGAATAAACGTATTAACAACGAATAAAAAATATAGTAAGATAAATTTTTTAAGAACTTGCTGCGGTCATCGAGCGGGAGTTGAAATTGAAGAAGAAAGTAGTTGAACTGGGAATTTAAATTGCAGAATCGTAATAGTAATAGTAATGGCGGTTTTCAAGTTTTAGCATATGAAGAAGAAGAGGAGGAAAAATATATATATATATAAACCAATTTCAACGGATTTTGTTACTTAGTTTGGTTTGGAATAAAGAACTTGATTAGCTTAATAATCCTAACTTAATCCCGGGCAAAGCCAGGTTATACTGCTAGTCTACAATAAACTTAAGTGGTTCAATGACTGGTATGTGGAATATGGCTGACAGAAAACTCTGTAGAATCCCATGGCATGTGTGTGTGTGTGTGTGTGTGTGTGTGTGTGTGTGTGTGTGTGTACATAAATGCATAGTGTTGTGATACAGTTGCCAGAAAACTTATAAAACAGGACATGCAAACTAGAAAGTAACTTGTGGTATTTAATGCATCCCAATTGCACAGATGCTCCATTGTCATTTTTGTTACCAGAAACACTAGGAATCAGTGATTGACCCCTTCACCCCCACATTGGAAACCTATAATCAATGTTGCTTTTGTTCCCATATAAAATACAAAATAAACCTGCATACTGATATATTCATGGAAATTTATGCTGAAACTATCTTATGTACATGAATTAATAGATATTCACTGTGGAGAAGTCAGCTGGGCAAAAGAGGTGAGAAGCCTGCTCCTCCTTCTACATAAATACATTGCTTAGTTTCCATCTTTGCTCAACGTGAGGCAGTGATAGAAGACTCTTGTCCCAACTGCTAAATTTCTCTGTCATGTACTTACTTTCTTGTACTTGTGACGGCATTCACCCAGGGTGGGTTGAGCCGGCTTCTTCTCTGGTCCAGACAGCATCACGAACCATGGTGGCTCACACTCGACTGTCTCTGTGTCATGGCATTAATATAAATTGACAATTTGCATCACTAGAAGAAGGAGGTGGAGGAGAAGAAGAAGAAGAAGGTGGTGATGGTGATGCATTCTATGAATTTCTTCCAAGCTGTAACTGTTTTCTGTCTATAAAAAAATGTCTAGCGTCATTTCATTTAGAAAATGTTTAATTAATATTTTCAGAATGAAATGGTGCCATATATGGTTACCTCAGACTGGAAGTTTTAAGAACATTGTAATAAGTAAACAACAACAAAAATTAAATATGTGTATTCTATGCATCTTCTTTCTTATTCTTTAATTTCAAATTGAAACTTCTAATTCCACCAAATATTATGAAGAAACGATTATCTTCCTTGTATTAACTTCTTCTTGGTGATACTAGAAATGTTATAGTGTTTTTTTTTTTTCTCCAATAATACCTTCTGGTTGGTGATCATATTTTCTGTCTGTTCTGAATGATTGCAAATTTCCTACTAACTTTCCAATGCATCTCTTACCTCAGCCCCACTTTACCAATTGTTTAATATTTTTTTGTGCCAATGATGTATATAATATTGCTGATACTTTTATTTACATGGCCACGTATCCAACACTTGCCATTTTGCTAGCTCTTTATATTCTTATCCAACTTAATGTTTCATTCCTTTCTATTTCACCTTTTCATCTTTCAACACATCAAAGCTTTATATTTTCTTTCTGCTCCAGTAACTTAATTACCTAGTTTTTCTGGAAAGGTGACACTATAAACCTTTACTCTTTTCCCTTCTTATTCAAAGTATGACACAGTTATCAATACCAAACTGCATCCAAATATTTCTGCAATAAATTCTTTCAAGCTGTATCAAAGAATCCAATGTTTCTGTTCTGCTTTCAAGTTTGAAAACATCTGTGAACATTAAAAGGCAGTTCTTTTTTGTCTTCCTCATATTTATGCCTTGTTAAACATTGAGTTACATCTCTTGCCAATATACATGAGACTTTCAGTCCAAAGTCCATAATATCCATTTAGGCTTTGTGAGTATCCATTCTGGAACCTTCTTTAGCTTCTTTCACTGCTGCATCCATTGTGCGTCCATTTTCTACTTATCTTTTATCTTTCACAGGTTTCAGTCATTGGACTGCAGCCATGCTGGGGCACAACTTTGAAGAGTTTTAGTGAACTAAATTCCCCCCAGGACTTCTTTTTTTTAAGCTTAGTCCTTATTCTATCGGTCTCTTATGCCAGACCATTATGTTATGGGGATGTGAACACACCAACACTAGTTATCAAGCAGTGGTGGAGGACAAACACACACAGACACACACACACACACACACACACACATATATATATATATACATACAAACACACACACACACACACATATATATATATATACATACAAACACACACACACACACACAGCAAGCTTCTTTCAGTTTCCACCTACCAAATCCACTAGCAAGGCTTTGCTCAGCCTGAGGCTAAAGTAGAAGACATTTGCCCAAGGTGTCACACCATGGAACTGAACCCAGAACCATGTGCTTAGGAAACAAGCTTCTTATCACACTGCCACATCTGTATCATGTTATATTTCATTATATTACTGGTACCTGTTTTTTTGATACCTTGAGGGTATGGAAGTAAAACGTACCCATGGAATGCTTCAACTCAAAAAAATACAAAGCAAGATGATGAAATGCTGCTGCGGATTTTGTCTGCTGCCTTCCTACCATTTCTTTTGACTTGGCACCATACCTCAAATTATTTCAAAGAAAAAGGAAAGAGAAGCTTAATCTTTTTCCAAACTGGAAATGTAAACAATATGAAATGACTTTGAGGCCCAATTGTTACTGCTGGCACCTGAGGGTCTTCTAAACAGAAGTAATCTAAACGTAAACAAAGAATTTGGCACATGGCAACAGACTGGCAACAACAGCTGGCTTTTAAGATGAAAACTAGCTGCTTCAATTGTGGTTATTCAGTGGTTAGAGTGTTGGGCTCACAATCACTAGGTTGTGAGTTCAATTCCCAGACCAGTCTGTCTATTGTGTTCTTAAACAAGACACATTATTTCACATTGCTCCAGTTCACTCAGCTGTAGAAATTAGTTGTGATGTCACTAGTGCCAATCTGTATCGGCCTCTTTACCTTTCCATTGGATAACATCGGTGACGTGGAGAGGAGAGGCTGGTATGCATGGGTGAATGCTGGTCTTCCATAAACAACTTTGCCTGGACTTGTGCCACAGAGGGTAACTTTCTAGGTGCAATCCCATGGTCATTCACGACCAAAGTAGGTCTCTACTCTTTACTACTAATTACACATTGTGAAAGGTTGTCCTGAATGTATTATATTTGAAAATTAAATGTGAAGGTCATGGGATTGAATGCCAAGTGGCTGTCTTGTAAAAGAGATTTCATGTAAACCCTTAAGTGAATCTGGATGGAAAGGCGGCAAGCTAGCAGAAATGTTAGCGTGCCGGGCGAAATGTTTAGCAGTCTGTCTTTACATTTTGAGTTCAAATTCCGCCGAGGTCGACTTTGCCTTTCATCTTTTCAGGGTTAATAAATTAAATACCAATTGAGTACTGGGGTCAATCTAATCGACTGGTCCCCTCCTTCCAAATTTCAGGCCTTGTACTAGAGTAGAAAAGAATCTGGTAGATGGAAACTGAACAAAATCTGTCACCTCTTAATGTGTGTATTTGTATGATTATGTGAGTGTTTGTGAGCTTGTACCATTTTGTCTTCACATTGCATGCTGTCTGTAAGTTAATATTCATACAAAAACAGTGTCATTTGTTTGAAAATTTCCATGAAGCACCAAGCATTGAGCTGCTTGTGTTAACAATGGAAAATATCACCTTTCTTGGAAACAGTCAGGTGTTGGCAACAGGACCTCATCATGAGGCTATCTGCAGAAAATCTGCCTCAATGAATTTTGACTATTCCATGCAAGCAAGGAAAAGTACAAGCAAGGAAAAGTGTACATTTAAACAGCAGTGGTGATGGTGATGGTAATAGTGGTTGCAGTGGTGGAAGTGGTGGGGATGGTGTTTGAATAGATGTGTCTGTCTTTGTATGCACATACATGTTTTTGATGTGTATCTTCTATGTATAAATTTATGTTAATAAGAAAAAGAAAGCATTATCCATAATTAGATTTCGTTCAGAACACACTTATTTGTTCTCATCAGTTATGACACACAACTGCATCTGTATACATACATACATACATACATATATATATATATATACATACATATATATATATATATA
>NC_042998.1:410000-527500 GCF_006345805.1 Octopus sinensis | reverse complement strand
GTATGAAAGTGTCTCTCGTAGTATCTACCACAGTATAGATTGTTCTAAAAGAACATTAACGTTTAAGTGGGGATAAATATTACCTCTTGGTATTAAAACTGCCCTTGTCACTAATAAATATTCTTCTACCCATCCCTTTCTTGTTCTGCTCTTTTTTTTTTCGTGTGTGTGTGTGTGATAATAGTTTCTTTGTTTCAATCTCCATATAAAGCCATTCTGCAAGTAATTTCACCTCTCAAAGTATAAAGTTAAATTCTCACATGCAGAGGAAATATTAGGAAGAATTATGGAGCCAGGGAAATAACATGCGGATGATTATTGTTTGTGTAAAATTGTTAAAATTTTTTCGTTTTTTTTTAATTTTTATTTTTTATATATTTTCATCAGGGAAGAAGGTAGAGCCCATGAGCCTTTAAAGCAGGGATCTGTGAACTGGGATAAATTACCCCAAGTAGGGTAAAAATGAAATTTTTGTGGGTAATGAGGACTCATTAGACATAAGTAAAATTATATAAAAAAACGTGTTCCTTCTTATGACAGAAATTTTTTTCTGACAATTCTGCATCTGTCCAATGGATGTGGAAATAGATTCGTATAAATCAATTCAGGAAAATAGATTTAATAAACCTTTTGAATTCAAAGAATCTATGATTTTCTTCCTTCCAAACCAAGGGCGTTATGTCAGTAAAAAAAATATATATTTTGGGGTAATTGGTTAAAAGTTCCCCAACCCCTGTTTTAAAGGGTCTCTGTAATATGTGGGAGGAAGGGAGTGAGAAATCTTCAAACCAAGGATTTGGCCAGAATGCTTGCATCAAAATGGACATCTATTGAAAGACATTCAAGAGTGATAGGTGCTGACATTAAAACTAAAAACCAGATTCAGTCTTCCATCCTGGTGGGATATAGCAGGATTTGATCTCAGAATGCAAATACTACAAGGTTCTTACCATTCTGCCTCTCCAACTCACTGGAGAAGTACTTTTTATTTTATCAACCCTGCAAAATAGATAAAAAATAAAAGGTTGTTACAAAGAGGCAGAAATAAAAATGAAGATACTTGGGATATGAATTTGTGACGATTTGTTTTCTATTTTTTTTTTTGTCCTCAATGAATGAAGGTTAAAAATACATAGTAATGTTAGTTATCAGGTCAATCATCTAACCCTTGTTTAAGTTCAGCTCATCAGGCAAAGAAATCTTTTAAAAATAGCATGTTGCTATCGTGTCATTAAGAAAACTGACTGACACAAACCATGTCTGTCCTGCAACTTGTTCAAGCACACATTCGCTTTACTCTTCAGCCACAATCATTCCATTCTAACTCTTGGATGTTTGACATTCTTTACAGAATTTGCTTATCGTTCTAAATCCTAATGAAAATATCTAATATACCCATCAAAGGCTACTATATAAATCGGCTTTATTTCTTTATATATTTTTCTAATCTTAATAATGTTATGTACCATGAAAAACCATTACAAAATAATAAAAGTAAAGTCTATCTTTGAACTGTTAATCTACAGAAGTGTAGAGTCTAAAATAACCATGAAATATTGTTTGTAAATACTTAACACCATCAATTTTTACCAAGACAGAGATTATAAAGGGCTGAGCTGGCAGAATCATTAGCAAGTTAGACAAAATGCTAAGCAGCACTTCTTCCAGCTTTACAATCTAAGTTCAAATCCTACTAAGGTTAGCATTGCCTTTCACCCTTTCAGGATCAATAGAATATGTACAAACTGAACGTTGTTATTGTTTAGCCCCATCTTCCAACATTTCAGTCTTTGTGCTTATAATAGGAAAGAATAATATGCAGAGATGAAAAGATGTGATGATAGTAACCCCAGACAGACACTAAGATACGTATATTTATATATGTATGTATGTGTGTGTATATGTTTTTTTGCCTGTGTCCCCCCAACATTGCTTGACAACAGATGCTGGTGTGTTTACGTCCCCGTAACTTAGCGGTTCAGCAAAAGAGATTAATAGAATAAGTACTAGGCTTACAAAGAATAAGTCCTGGTGTCAATTTGCTCGACTAAAGGCGTTGCTCCATCATAGCCACACTCAAATGACCTAAAAAAAGTAAGTAAAAGAGTGTATATATCTACTATATATGTGGAAATTCTGTCTCTGTGTTTATTTGTGGCATTGTTAGCTAACTGCTCCTACATCGTTTTATTGATTTTGATGAAATGTGATACGTGAGTATAACTCATTTCTGGAAACCTCGTGACATACTTTGTTGAAAAAATTGATAATATGGCCCCTGGAAGGGATATTTATATCTACCTCATATAACTATTTTTTTTAAACGTCCAAGGGAAATAACCCACAACATGTGCACAATATTCTTTTTAACCACTCAAAGAAAATAATCCATTGCACCTGCACTTACAGTTGTTAGTTTTTATTGAAGCGATCAATATTTGATTCTCATGGTCAGCAGACCTAATTCTGCATTTCACTACTCACAGCTTTCAATGGCTAAACCCTGTTATTACACTTACTTGATGCATGTACATTTTTAATGCCCATAGCCCCAATAATTCTGCATTTTTCAGTTAAGCTTTTTCCGATGACAGAACATAAATTTTTGATTCCAGATTCAGCGAACCTGTTTCTGCATTTCACTACTCAAAGTTTTGAATTACTAAACCTTATTATTGCACTTTCTTGATGTACGTACACTTTCAATGCCCATAACTTCGATAATTCTGCATTTTTCTAGTTAAAATTTTTCGATGACAGTACATAAAGTTTTGATTCCAGAACCTATTTAATAAGTGTGTCCCAATACAATGAACTCATACTTTGAATGCTGAAAATTCTTAAAAAATGAAACTAAACTTCCACACCACATTCAGTTCGGATGCTCTGTATCACTTATACTTACTTTAGAAATCGTAATATTTATTACTTACTTACAGTTCATACAACGTTTTCACGAAACTAATTGAGCCATCGAATTTGGAAATATTTTACAGGTTTCATTGTTTATGTTCGATTACTTTGAATATTGATTTTTTGAGCGTTCAATTTCTAATTTTTGCAGACAATATCACTTTTATACTTTATTTGACATGTGAGTAGAACTGGAAACCTCGTGACATACTTAGATTGTCTGGAAACTTCGTGACATACTTAGATTGTTGAAAAAATCGATAATAGGGCCCCTCCAATGGATCCTTCTATCTACAACATATTACTAATATTTTATTTAAACAACCCAAGAGAAATAACTCATACCACCTGCAACTTTTAGCAAAGCGACCAATATTTGATTCTCACAATCAGCTGACCTAATTCTGCATTTCATTACTCAGTTTTGAACTGCTAAACATTATTATTGCACATCCTTGATTTGAATCGTAAACTTTAAAGACTTCATTCATATATTTTTATGCATACGTATTTTTTTGAATGCACATTACTCCGATAATTCTGCATTTTTACAGTTACACTTTTTCCATGACAGTAGATAACTTTTTTCTCGCACAACGTATTTGTAGTGGCTTCATGCAGGCATAGCATGGATTCGATCCTTGATTGCCAAATTTCATTTAACACTTCAACCGTGCTTTTCTCATGGTAAAACAATAGTTTTCCTCTGAATGACAGCAGTTATACATTTCCCAGATGCCTTCGCTAAGCAGAATAATGACTTTGCCACTTGACCCTTCTAACCTCTTCTAGGCCACCAGGGGCTGGAATGGAGATAACACATCTCCACTGAAATCATTTGTTCTCAACAATATGTCTATCCTTCTGGCTGCTTTTTGATAGTTATAAAGAAGAATATGTTCTCAAAAATTTTTGCAAATGCCAGAATGTATGTAACCAAGACAAATGAAAAGAGACAAAATAGAGTAATTAACTCCATACCTTAAGATTTCACTATTACTGATCACTAACATGATCTTCTCTAGCTCTTCAGTGAAGTCATTCCAGGACACATTATCATCAGAACCAGATACAATACATTCCTACGACAGAGAACATACATAAAGTTCCACCAGTTATGCATCAAAAACCACTCTCCAACCAATCGGCACATGTCAGTCAAATCTTACTACTATGATTTATAGAATATCAACGTCTTTTCAGACACTGCTATCACAAATAGCCAGTAGGCTTGTTAAAAGTTGATTATTAGCAACAAAAGCTGTATTAATACCAGAAGGTAATTGTTTTATCCAACTTAACATGGATACTTTGTTAGAACACTGAATGCTGCATTGTTAGGCTTGAGAGACCCTCTCTTATAGGTATTTGTTATTTTCAAAAGTAATTGAAACGGAGAGTGTGTATTCCAAAAGAAATATGGTAACCAAAATGGTTTAAGTTATCTAAATTAAACCCTTCCAAGTTAATTTATGTTCCAAACACTATCTTAAGCATTTAGCATTCATATCACTCTGTGAAATACAATACTTATTTATTTACATTATTTGGCACCCTATTTGGCACCCTCAACGTTGGCACTCTGAAAGGTAGGTCTGGTGAGATAGTCGAGATGCTTGAACGGAGATGTGTGGATATATGTTGCATGCAAGAAATAAGGTGGAGAGGAGGATCAGCTAGGTTCCTCACAGGCAAGGAACGCAGGTACAAGATTTTCTGGGCAGGGAACACTGACGGGGTTGGTGGCGTGGGTATACTTATCGCTGAGAAATGGGTAGATAAAGTAATTGAGGTAATCAGAGTATGTGACAGAATACTTAAGATTAGATTAGTGCTTCATCATAGTTTAGCAACCATTATATCAGCCTATGCTCCTCAGTCGGGGCTACCCGATGGACAGAAAGACCGATTCTATGACACTCTACTGCAGATTACCTCGTTGACGAACGACAGAGACCTTATCTTTGTGGCTGGTGACTTCAATGGTCACGTTGGACGACATGCTGGGGGCTTCCATGGCGTACATGGAGGCTATGGCTATGGCTCCCGCAACGAGGAGGGAACCAGGCTGCTGGAGTTCTGCGATGCAAATAATCTTATGATTTGCAACACTAACTTCAGGAAACCTACCAGCCACCTAGTCACTTACCAATCGGGCCAACATACCAGCCAAATTGACTACATCCTTACAAGGCAAAGGGAGAGATGGCTGCTTATAAATGTCAAAACCTTCCCAGGTGAAGAATGTACCCCACAACATAGACTGGTAGTTAGTGACTTTAGGATCAGGACTAGGAGGACAACCAGAAGACGACAAATATGGAGAAGAAGGATCTGGAAGCTTAAAGATCCTGCAAATGGACAGAGATTTAGGGACATATTACTTGAAGTCTCTGACGAAGTAGAAGGGGATAGAGCATCACAGGGGGTAGAAGACAGCTGGACGTTTCTAAGGGACAACCTGCTGAGAGCCACTGACCAGATCTGTGGCTGGTGCAAAGTCCCCTCTCGACCTAGAATAACGTGGTGGTGGAACAATATTGTAGACAGGGCTATTAGAGAAAAGAGACAGGCTTGGAAGGTCTGGAAAAATGGGGGTAGCAGGGGATTGTATCAGACTGCCAAAAGAGAAGCTAGGAGACAGGTTTATTTAGCCAGAGGGGAAGCAGATAAGAAAAAATTTGCCAATGTTCTGTGCCGTGAGGACCAAAGACTGGAGGTGTTTCGTGTTGCAAGACAGTGTGTGAGAGAGAATCGTGATGTGGTAGGAGAGAAGTGTGTTCGCATGGAAGATGGTTCACTTGCGCTAAATGAGGATGCAAAGAGAGAGGTTTGGAGATGCCACTATGAAAGGTTGCTGAATGAAGAAAATGAATGGGATAAAGAGAGTCTGCCGAATGTTGACCCAACAGAGGGACCAGCTATCCGAGTTGATAGTTCCGTGGTAGCTAAGGCAATTAGAAGCTTGAAGACAGGGAAAGCCCCAGGTCCATCAGGAATCACTGCAGAGATGCTCAAAATGTCTGGTAGTGTCGGCTATAGCCTAGTCACCCGTATAGTTAATCAGGTGATACACAAAGGGGTCATACCCAATGACTGGTGTAGCAGTATAATAGTCAACTGCTACAAAGGTAAAGGTGATGCCCTAGATACAAATAACTACAGAGGTATCAAGCTGTTGGACCAGGTGATGAAGGTTACGGAGAGGGTCATAGCCCAACTAATTAGAGAGAGAGTTAGTTTAGATGAGATGCAGTTTGGGTTTGTGCCAGGGAAAAGTACTACTGATGCTATATTCCTGGTAAGGCAGCTGCAGGAGAAATACCTAGCCAAAGATAAGCCCCTGTACCTGGCTTTTGTTGACATGGAGAAAGCCTTCGACAGGGTCCCCCGATCCCTTATCTGGTGGGCAATGAGAAAACTAGGGATAGATGAATGGTTAGTGAGAGCTGTGCGGGCCATGTACAGGGACGCCGCTAGTAGGGTGAGGGTTGGAAATGTGTACAGTGAAGAATTCCGGGTAGAGGTAGGAGTCCACCAAGGCTCAGTACTCAGCCCCCTCCTATTTATCATAGTCCTCCAGGCAATAACGGAGGAATTCAAGACAGGATGCCCTTGGGAGCTCCTCTATGCTGATGACCTTGCTCTAATTGCTGAGTCGCTATCAGAACTGGAGGAGAAGTTTCAGGTGTGGAAACAAGGATTAGAATCGAAGGGCCTCAGAGTCAATCTAGCTAAAACCAAAGTCGTAATCAGTAGGAAGGTAGACAAATCACAAACACCTTCAGGTAGATGGCCCTGCTCGATCTGTAGAAAAGGTGTAGGTAGAAACTCTATAAGATGCACCAAGTGTAAGCTATGGACACATAAGAGATGCAGCAATGTCAAAGGAAGGCTAACTAGGAAGATGGTTTTTGTATGTGGCAGATGCTCAGGAACAATAAACACTGAAAATGCTCTGAGATCAACTTCCGTCACTTTCCAGGGAGAAAAACTAGAAATAGTTGATAGTTTCCGTTACCTAGGTGACCAAGTCAGCAGCGGGGGCGGGTGTGCTGAAAGTGTAACTGCTAGAGTAAGAATAGCTTGGGCAAAGTTCAGAGAGCTCTTACCTCTGCTGGTGACAAAAGGCCTCTCGCACAGAGTGAAAGGCAGACTGTATGATGCGTGTGTACGAACAGCCATGCTACATGGCAGTGAAACATGGGCCGTGACTGCTGAGGATATGCGTAAGCTCGCTAGAAATGAAGCCAGTATGCTTCGATGGATGTGTAATGCCGGTACTCACACTCGGCAGAGTGTAAGTACCTTGAGAGAAAAGCTGGACCTAAGAAGCATCAGTTGTGGTGTGCAAGAGAGACGTTTGCGCTGGTATGGTCATGTGGCGAGAATGGATGAAGATAGTTGTGTGAAAAAGTGCCACACCCTAGCGGTTGAGGGAACCTGTGGAAGAGGCAGACCCAGGAAAACCTGGGATGAGGTGGTGAAGCACGACCTTCGAACTTTAGGTCTCACTGAGGAAATGACTAGAGACCGAGACCTCTGGAAGTGTGCTGTGCGCGAGAAGACCCGGCAGGACAAGTGAGTCCATAACCCGTGGCCTTCTACATGGGATGGAGCCAGCCTACGTATGCATACCTTCCCTTCTTGGGACACAAAACTCTACTTGTGAAGACGTGATGAGGCAAGTGAGGATCAGAATCGAAATCGATCAATGGAAATTGCGGATGTGCTACAAGTGCCGGTGGCATGTCAAAACTCTGCTTGTGAAGACCCGTTGAGGCAAGTGACGATCAGAATCGAAATCGATCAATGGAAATCGATCAATGGAAATTGCAGATGTGTTACCAGTGCCGGTGGCATGTAAGAGAACTTTCCGTTTCGCGACCGTTGCCAGCACCGCCCCGTTTCGTGTCCGTTGCCAGCCTCGCCTGGCCCTCGTGCCGGTGGCACATAAAAAGCACCATCCGTTCATGGCCGTTTGCCAGCTCTGTCTGGCACCAGTGCGGGTGGCACGTAAAAAGCACCCACTACACTCACGGAGTGGTTGGCGTTAGGAAGGGCATCCAGCCGTAGAAACACTGCCAGATTTGACTGGGCCTGATGAAGCCTTCTGGCTTCACAGACCCCAGTAGAACCGTCCAACCCATGCTAGCATGGAAAACGGACGCTAAACGATGATGATGATGATGATGATTTGAATTAATTATGCTCAGTGATTAACCCTTTTGTTACCGACTCTGGCTGTAACCGACTCTGGCTCTGAGTACAAATGTCTTGTTTTCATAAGTTTTGAATTAAAAATCTTCCACCAAACCTTAGTCACAATTTATGTTCCTAACCTTTAGCTTAATGATAACTAAGTTATTTTACTAAATTCTTTATATTTAAAGTAATTGAAAGAACACAGACCATCTCAAAATAAATACAGTAATGAAAGGGTTAAGCATGGTCATGTAACTTAGAAGTTTCAGTGATTGTTTATTTTTTGAATGACCTTGTAGGGTAGGTGTGAGAGGCCACATCTGATTTGTTTGAACATAAAGCAGGTCAAATATTTAAGCCGGATTTGGCTGGTTTGACCATAAAATAAGTAGAAATATTCAGGCCAGATAAGACAGGTTTGAATTGCTAAATAGTTAATAATGACTAAAATATTTTATGAAATTCTTCATTATTGTTAAAATTGATTGTAACAAAGTTAGTGTATTTGAACAGAAATCTGGTAACAAAAGGGTTAAAAATACAACTGTTCATATTTATATTCAGTTACTTACATGATAATACAGTCGACAGGTAAATAAGTTAATCGCTTAGCTGGAGTATTCCTTAAAGAAACCAATAGCAAATCCTTTCCTTTCACATAGAGGTTATAGTTATGGTAACATAATGGAGTTATATAAAAACTACTTTTACATGGTTGAAATTCTATTTCACATGCACAGACACCAACAGGATATCAGATAAACACACTCACTCACACACACTCTTTCTTCCTCTTGTGTCTGTATTTCTTTTCACTGTTTTATTATTCTTTTCTCTTTTCTTTTTTTCGTCTCTTATGCACACATACATAAGCATTCACACCTTCTCTTGTTTTCTGCCTTCAATGCTTACAATCACACACACACTCACACACACACACTTGTTTTGTCCTTTACTTTCTCTTCTATGTTAATATAATATTTATTAAGTGTATATCTAATAATCTGCTTGTTCGTTCACCCATTATACTTTAGTTAATTAGAGAGGTGGAGTGAGTGAGAGGTGGAGTAAAATAGAGAGATTGAGGGGGAGAGAAATGTGAGCAGAGAAGAAAGAAGAGAGGAATATAATAATAGACTCAGGCCAAATGCATCACGTAGTTAGTTGAAGAGACAGGCGAAGAGCAATAGAAAAAGGCAGTGAGAGAAAAGTGGGAGAGAGAAGTGTTAATGATGTGCTGTAGGGTGGAGAGAGAAAGGTGAAGAGAAAGAGAGAAATGTTAAAGGCATGAAGAGGGAGATTACAGAGTTAAAAAGTTTGATGCTAAAAAGTTTGGAAATATGGTTGAAACGTTTGTGAAGAAGAGAAATATAAAGTGCTTAGCAGAGGGAAATTCTAAAATCATGTAATCTCTTCTATAAAATCCGTTCTGTCTGTCTGTTTGTGTGTCTTCTCGAATCTCGGGCATCCTCCATCCAATTACGCTCAAATTTGATATGTAGATACCAACGGTATTAGGGCGTGTATAAGTCTTGAAAAAATTACAAAAATTGATTCTAGGTGAGAATGCGATCGATAAAGCTGTTTTTGTCCTGCTTTTCTTCCGTCAACCTGTACATAACTGCACCTTCCATTTTTTGTTGTTTTTGTACTGCTTAAAGGCACGTTTCTTTCCTGCCAAGCTTACTGTTTAAACCATGTTTGTGTTCTCCCAGTGAACAGCCTTATCATTACTGGTACTTTAAACTCTTCGGTTGCATATTTGTGTGAATAAAATCGTTTTTCTTTGGAATAGAAAAAAAGTCTATCTTTATTTCTTCTTTTGCTGGTGTCTCAAATTTAGGTTAAATCAGTGTTTCTCAAAGGGGAGGCCTATGGGACAGTCAGACAAGTTGTTTTGAGAAAATTTGGTTTAAATGTTTGACAACTCAGCACCGTCCAATGGAAGGGGGGCATTTTGCTTGTATATTACTATGACTGGAAGTGAAATAACTGAGCAAAATACAAATAAAAATCATCCTTTCTTTCTTAAACAGCTTCTCTGAATCCTTTTCATTATGTGGAATTTCCTCAGATCCCACTAGTATATATATTATGTAGGTGACAGGAAATGCCCCCAGTTATAGAAAATCTGCCTCAACAAATTCTCTACAACCCATGGTACTCATCATCATCAACATCATTTAACATCCATTTTCCATGTTGGAATCGGTTGGATGGTTTGACAATACATAATAGTTTATTGTTGCTTTGTTGGATTTACCTACAGTTCAAAATGCCTGGAATGGTGCCATGAAATGGAAATGAAGGAGCTGTAAAAGGATTACACTGGATTTTAAACTTGATGTTTTATGAAAGCTCAATTGGGAGAAAAACTTGATCATATTACCAAAATGTTAAAGCTTGCAACATCTATTAGGATGGTACATAATTATTATGGCTTTTTTTCAAAAACATTTTATTCAACAAAAACAATAACATGTAGCAAAAACATCTTTAAATGATTATTCCGGAGCATATTCACCATCTACTTCATTTACTGCTTCCCATTTGCTTGGCAGACGGTTAGACCATCATTTAAAGATGTTTTTGTTAAATATTGTTATTGCTTTTGTTGAATAAAATTTGTTGAAAATAGCCGCAATAATTATGCACCAACTCAATATAAATGGAAACAATACATGACATGACAACAGATAGAAAAGTGAGTGAAGTGCTCAAGAAGTTACTCCATTAATGGCTCATATGTTGTTCATTTCATAGATGTTAGGGGATACTTAAAATGAGACAACTTTTATGTGTAGGCCTTCAGGATCAAACCTGATGCATTGTGCCAGTAGACATCACCATCATCATCATCATTTAATGTCTGTTGTCCATACTGGCATGGGTTGAATGGTTTGACCAGAGCTGGCAATCTGAGGAGCTGCACCAGTCTGATTTGGCATGGTTTCTACAGCTAGATGCTCTTCCTAATGTCAACCACTTCACAAAATGTCCTGGGTGCTTTTACACGTTCCTTCTCGAGCCATGCCTGGCTCATAAGGGCCAGTTTCCCGGTTTCCATGGCATATAGGTTCCCCACCTGAACGGGACACTGGTCCGTTGCAGGTGAACTGCAATGTGCAGGGGGAAAGAGTGAGAGAAAGTTGTGGTGAAAGAGTCAGCAGATGTTCGCCATTACCTTCTGCCGGAGCCGCGTGGAGCTTAGGTGTTTCGCTCATAAACACACACATCGCCCGGTCTGAGATTTGAAACTGCGATCCCTCAACTATGAGTCCGCTGTTCTAACCACTGGGCCATGTGCTTCCACGTGTTTTTACATGGTACCACATGGGTGCTTTTACATGGTACTGCATGGGCATTTTTACATGGTTCCACACGAGCACTTTTATGTGGCCATTCTATGTCCATGAATCTTACAAGTTTTCCACAAGCAAAAAACGGTTTATATTCTGTGTAACTCTGGTCCCACTCTGTGACCCAAGATGCTACAGAGCAGGATCAAACCCGAAACTACTGGACTGTGAAATGAAATTCTTAATATCATTCATGCTGCATGTGTTTTTATATATCACATGTTGCTTTTGTCTATGTCTGAAAGAGAACATTATTCCTACGCAAGCAGTTTCATACAGTTTCATGTGCTTCGATAAAATATAATTATCAGCTGGGTAGCTTCAATTATACACTGAATATTTTATATCTATATAACCAGAGTTTGAATCATTCAAAGTTTCCAAAGTCTTTTATTAGCAAAATCCATGTCATAGTTCAACCAAAGAAAAACTCTTTGGAATTACTTGGAAATATGAGCCACTAAGCTAGATGCCATAAAGCATAAACTTCTGTGCACTAACATTACTACCGGAAAGAGCAGAAGTCAGCACTGTGCTTCTTCAATTCTTCAATTACTTTCATTGCTCAACAATAAAATATTTATATATCATACTTTCTGTGATATAACCTGTTTGAGATGTAAGAATTTGATGGAAGTTTAGCTTCGTAGACGTTAGTTTCTCAAAGAAATTAACCAACAATGGTTTTCAAAAGTGCTGAAGAAACCACTTGTAGTTAAGAATCCTGAAGATGAAAGAAAGAAAGGAAGAAAGAAAGAGTGAAATGAAGAATTTATTCTTGGAAATATTCCATACATAATGTTTAGTTCTTTGTCTGGAGTTATCAGTCGTGAAATAGTTGATCTGTGTTTGTGTGTGTGTGTGTGTGTGTGTGGTAGTGGGGCGAGTGTCTGCCTGTTGGTAACTATGTATTTTTTGTTTGTAGGTTTTTTGTGAATGCATATATACATCTGGTGTTTATGTATATGTACATTTATATATTAGTGTGTGTATTTGTGTAAATTCAGTTGCATAGTATTTGTTTGTGTATGTATGTATGTATGTAGATGTCTAAGAAGAGGTGTAGGTGTTTGCCTAGCATATCTGCATTCATCTCTACTACTACTACTGCTGCTACTACTACTACTACTACATAAATTAAACATTTTATATTCATTGCCACATGCAGATATTACAAGCATGTTTGTTATGTAAGAATAAATTATGTATATTGTCTCTTGCCTAACAACACCTCATAAATAACTTATCTTCCTCTCATATGGTATACTGTGAATTCTGCCATTCTGCTTTTCTTAAAAAAACATATTCCTCTCATTTCCTTCTAAATCTTATATCTGTGAAACTTCACAAAACTATGACTTCTGTTAATTAAAGTTCTATTACTAAAAATCACCATTTTTATGTAATTAGCATCATGTGTCAAAGCAGGTATATCTGTGTGGTTGTGAAGCTTGCTTTGTAACCATGTGACTTGGTTCAGTCCCAGGGTGGAATCTTTCGGAAATGTCTTCTGTTACATAGATATTCACTATTGTAATCAGATCTACTTATGATTGATTGCCTACATTTTCCCACTTCACAACTATTCTAAATAAACCTTTTGTTTTTTCTTTTCCTTGTTAGTCCAAAGAGGAAGGGTTATACTCACAGCCTGTGAAAACCTCTGGAATGAAAGGGCAGAAAAAAATTTGGGGGTGATGTTAATTTCCGAACTCCTACCAGTTATATTATACATGATAAAATCCTGCCCCAAAAATCTTATATTATCAACTCCAACCACTGAAAAAATGTGCTTATTTGGTTTCTTTAAATTCTCCTATGGCACTCCCTAATTTTAACTTTGCTCTCTTTTTTTTTTTTTTTTTGACATTTTAGAAAGAACTTAGACTGGCTCTTTTGTTAAGAAGTCAGCTTCTTTGCCATGTGATCTCAGGTTCACTTTATTGCATGGTGCCTTGGACAAGTGCCTTCTACCATAATAGCACCAAGCCAATCAAAGTCTTTCTGATGTGTGGATTTGGTAGATGGGAACTGAAGAAGCCCGTCATGTGTCTGTGTGTGGATTTTTAAGTCATAGATTTTCTATAGAATTCAGTGCCAGCACTATAAGTTATAATGTTTCATGTGCAAAAATGTCTATGTAAACAAATCAGTCAAAAATAGGAAAATAGATAATAGTTGTATATACACATTTTGAGAGTTATTGCTCTTTCGTCAATACTACATTCACTCCCATATATATAAACACACACAAAGGGTTTACTTAGTTTCCACCTATTAAATTTAAGTCACTAGGTATAGATCAGCGTAAGGCTCTAATAGAAGACTTTGCATCAGATGCATGTAATGGGATGGAACCCAAAGCAAACTTCTTAACTGCACAGCAGTGCAGTGCTTGCACCTTCTATTCATCATCATCATCATCGTTTAACGTCCGCTTTCCATGCTAGCATGGGTTGGACGAATAACTGAGGGCTGGTGAACCAGATGGCTGCACCAGGCTTCAATCTTGATCTGGCAGAGTTTCTACAGCTGGATGCCCTTCCTAATGCCAACCACTCCAAGAGTGTAGTGGGTGCTTTTACGTGACACCGGCATGGGGCCAGTCAGGTGGTACTGGCAATGACCACACTCGAATCTTTTACACATGTCACCGGCACAGGTGCCAGTAAGGTGATACTGGTAACGATCACACTCGAATGGTGTCTTTTATATGCCACCAGCACAGAGGCCAGATAGCCACTCTGGCAATGATCACGCCCTGATGGTGCTCTTAATACCCTACTAGCACGGGGCGTGAGTGTAAAATGTGATTCAGTAAACAGTATAGTGTGAGTGTGTGTGTATACGCACATGTAAAATCATTGATTTAACATTCACTTTTCCATGCTTGCATGGATCAAATGAAATTTGTTGAGACAGATTTTCTGCAAGAAGATGCTCCTTTTGTGATCAACCCTCTCTTGTTTTTCAAGGGAAGGTAATATTTTCCCCTAGTCTTTGAAACACAAACAAATCAACCGCCAGACAATATGTGCACATGCATGCATGCGTGTGTGTGTGTGTGTGGTGTGTGTGTGTGTGTGTGTGTGTGTGTGCATGTGTGTGTGTGTGTGTGTGTATGTGTGTGTGTGTGCATGTGTGTGTGTGTGCATGTGTGTGTGTGTGTGTGTGTATGTGTGTGTGTGTGTGCATGCACATGTATGTATCTCTGTGTGTCTTCCCATTGACACCATTTCAAGTCCAGCAGTAGTTCAGTGTTCAATGATGTGGGATATAGGACCTTATTTGAGAGACAAGGCTTGGTATCAGGAGGACATGCAGCCATAGGATATTGTTGCAAGAAATCTCACCCAGTCCATGCGAGTATAAAAACAGAAAGGGAAAATTAATATAAAAACGACTACTACTACCACTACACCTACTATTTTTCTTGTTGTTCAAGGTAACCTGGCAAGATCGCTTGTGACCAACTTGTGTTCTGAGCTCAAATGCTGCTGCTGAGGTCAATTTTACTTTTACCCTTTCAGTGTTGATGAAATAAGTACTTATTAAGCAGGGGGGGGGTGTTCAATGTAGTTGATAAGCCCCACGACAAAGAAAATATCATGCCTTATGCCGATAGGAGGCACTTGCCTAAGGTGCCCTGCCGTGAGACTGAGCCTAGAACCCTGTGATTTGGAAACAAGTGTCTTATCACACAGCCATGTTTGCATCTATAATGTGAAAAATTTGCACATCTTCCATCTGGTCTCCATTAATGGACTTTAGACAGCAGATTTGTGAGTCTTTATTGAGTGTTTCAATGCTTTCTGCCCAACATAATGCTTCCTTTTCAGTTAACCTACTTCCATAGCCATTGTCTGTACTAAAATAGGTATTGTTTAGTGAGGTTTTCTTGTTGTATTTGTATTTGTTTTTGTTTTTTTCCCTCTTCCTCACTTCCTTTTAGTCCTTACTGGGAATTTGCTGAAAGCAGATTTCAGATATGAAAATAATAATAATAATAATATTGGTTCCAAATGTTGGTACAAGGCCAGAATTATTCTAAAGGTGGGCTAAGTCGATTACATCAACTCCTCTGTTCAACTTGTTCTTATTTTATTGACTCCAAAAAGATGAAAGGCAAAGTAAACTGCAGTAGGATTTAAACTCTGAACACAAAGACAGATGAAAGGCTGCTGAGCATTTTGTCTGATGTGTTAACAATTCTGGTAGAAGTATGATGGTCACTCTTATCGGTTTCGATGTATAAGTGTTTAATGGAGAGGATTTTAAAAAAGATACGAGAGAAAGAAAAAGAAAAAAACAACTTTAAAAATAGAAAAGGCTGCACCTATTTTATGATGAATGTGTGAATGTAATTTGAGTCCAGGTGTGGATTTTGCTATGAAGTTACAATGGAGATATTGAGGATTTTGATTTTGCCTGGGATTGAGCAAATGTGTCAATTGATTGCAAGATATAAATTCTTTTATTGTTCTGTTTCTTCAACTCAAATTGTTTTGATACATCATGAAACATTTTACACCAGCAGATCAATCCAGGCAATGACTTTCCTAAGATGTCAAATTAAACTGTAGACACTTTTGTGATTGCTTCAACTTATCCTTATACTTAAGGACGGGTCTTCCTTTACTGCAGCATCCTTCTACTTGTTGGCTATATAAAGGAATTTTCAGAATGTGGTCATCTTTTATTCTAACATGCTTCTGATACTGGAGATATCACATTTTCCTAAGATTTTAACATTTGATATTGCACAGACAGCACATGTGAAAGGTTTCATGTTTCTTTATTTGTCTGTAGTAGGGTGTCCATGCTTCTGACCCATACAAAAGTGTGCTCAAACTACAACATTTGTAGACACTTATTTTAGTTTTCACACTAACGCTGTGTTCATCCCACAAACTATTCTGAGATTTAACAATGTCCAAAAAATAATAAAAGCTACTAGTTCTACTATTCACATATGTTTTTTGAGTGATTGTAAAATGTTGAGAATGAACATACTCAATCTGTCTGGGTTTCTGCCAAAACTAAAATAAAAAAAAAAGAGGTAAAATATGAGAAGTGGTGACCCTCTCACGAAATAACAAGAATGGAATTCTAACTACAGAATGTTTGCTCAATGAATGTTGCTTTTGTACTTTGATAAGTAACCTAGTACAGTATCATCATCATCATCATCATCATCGTTTAACGTCCGCTTTCTATGCTAGCATGGGTTGGATGATTTGACTGAGGGCTGATGAACCAGATGGCTGCACCAGGCTTCAATCTTGATCTGGCAGAGTTTCTACAACTGGATGCCCTTCCTAATGCCAACCACTCCGAGAGTGTAGTGGGTGCTTGTACGTGCCACCAGCACGAGGGCCAGTCAGGCAGTACTGGCAATGACCTTACTCGAATCTTTTACACATGCCACCGGCACAGGTGCCAGTAAGGCAATGCTGGTAACGCTCATGCTCAAGATGTTTGCAATTTTCTGTGCACATGCACACACACACACATGCACATACACACACATAGACACAGGTATGTCTGTGGGATCAAGAAACTCCCTTTGCAAATATGTGGCTTTGAGTTCAGTTGTCCACTATAGCCACTGGCTGACCAATGCTGTACGAGTGTGGGAGCCCTTTGTGTGTGTTTGTGTTTATCTCCCTACCACTTGACAACCCGTGTTGGTTTGTTTACATCCCCGTAGCATAGCAGTTCAGATAAACAAGGCCAATGGAATATGTATAAGACTTAAACAAAGAAAAATATGTACTAGGGTCAATTTGGAGTAAAGATTATTTGCCAACATAACATGGAAATCCTGGTTTAGGACGAATGTTGCTGTAATTTAGCCCCAGGAGACATCATCTCCAGCTGGTTATAGACACGATCTGTGTCCTTATGTTTTCAAGCAAAGGAATCTAGCACCGCCACTCAGCTCAAAACAATATCCGTGTATCACGATTTCTGGGTTATTTCTCTTTTCTGGGTTAATTCTCTTCATCAGCAGAGTCCTAAACCAGGACTGCCATGTTATGTTAGCAAATAATCTTTACTCCAAAGTACTGCTGCTGAATATCTCTTGTTGTGAGATTTACAGATGGGGTCAATTTGTTCAACTAAACCCATCAAGGAGATATGTGTATATATACACATATACATAGACACACACGCACTCTCACACACACACCCACACAAATGCACTCACCTAAAAATGTATGCACTAAAACTTTTTTCTATACAAAAGATTGAAGTAATATATGTTTGCTTCTTTTATTTTCTCTCATTTTTACTTTTGTTATACATTGTCAAGCTGACCTTACAAATATATTTTTAGTTAAACTGTAATACAGAAGCATTCATTCTGAGGAAACTTCTTATATTTTTATCTTCATTCATAGAATTATGAAGAATAAACTATTCCCTTCTTATATTAAAAAGGTAGACGTTAATTTGTGTATATATATTTCGAATAATCTTTCGAATTTTTTCCAATAATAATATTGTATGACTTGAGATGTTTGCCTTGCTTTAATGTTTGTTGTCCTCTTTAACTGAAATCTGCAATGGTTCCATAACTATCATCTCGGCTATAGCCTTGCAGCCCTAGTAATCCGTTACAGCACTTACATAGCGTATCTAATTGTTTAGATCACCTGTGAACTAAACCCCCATACTTTGTATATATATATGTATATATATATATATATATATATATTATATATATATATATACACACACACACATACATGCACACATACATACATGCATATATGTATATATTTATATATAACTGTACACAAACATCTTTATTTTAATGCCCACTTTACTATGCTTGCATCGGTCAGATGGAATTCATTGAGGCAGATTTTCTATGACAGGATGCCTTTCCTGTTGCCAATCCTTACCTGTTTCTAAGCTAGGTAATATTTTCCCTTAGCAAGAGATTCTTTTGCAGAATATTGGAAATGAATGACACCACTTGTGTGATGTCAATGTCTGTTTACAACTATCACACCATGTCAAAACAAGGAAACACACACACACATGCAATGAGTTTCTGTCAATTTCTGTCTACTGTATCCACTTTGAAGGTTTTGGTTGGCTCCCAAGACTATAAAAGAAAACACTTGCCCAAGGTACCACACAGTAGGATAGAACCTTAAAAACATGTGATTGGTAAACATACTTCTGAACCACTCAGCCACAACACACACACACACACACACACACACACACACACACTTACACATGTGTTTCCTTGAGTCATCCCCTAACTTCCAAACTTTGTGGAGTGAACTTAGTAAAATAAAAACTGTACTGAAACTTGTTAGATTGTTTGTACTAGTTCATGTTTACTAGACTCAATTTCATGCATGTTTTAACACTACTATCACCTCCAATACCACCACCACCACTACCTGTTTAGAATCGTTTGCCACTGTGCAATAAATGCATAATAAAATATTTCCCAGAGACCAGAAGTACTGGATTTAAAAAATAAACAAGTTTCACAATTGGTGCCTTGAGCAGAGTCCATTCTGTTGCAAACTGCTTCCTACTGCAGTAATACATGACTCATTATATCTTCTTTTCTTTCCCCACTCTCCATGTCATGCAGGTCCTGCAAGAAGGCACAAGTATTGAACTTCCTTTTCTTAGTAAGTCATAAAGGAAAGTCTCAAAGAGAATGGCTTTAGTTAAAGTTAAAGGTAGGAAAATTCAAATGAAATGTTAAGTTGCCACACTGCTATGAAAACTGGGTCATAGACACAATTTACTTGCAGCTTATCAGCATTGAATGGTGGTACATTGAATATGAATGTCTGCATATATGTGTATGTGTCTGTGTGTGTGTGTGTGTATTATATTTAGTGAAAGCGCATAGCTCAGTGGTTAGAGTGTCAGACTCACAATCATGAGGTAGTGTGTTTGATTCCCGGACTGGGCCCTGTGCTGTGTTCTTGAGCAAGACACTTTATTTCACGCTGCTCCAGTTCACTCAGCTGTAGAAATGTGTTGCAACATCACTGGTGCCAAGCTGGATTGGCCCCTTTTGCCTTTCCCTTGGATAATAAAAAAATCATGCTATTTGTTACACACTTGCAGCATGTTATCTACTGGTTCATTACATTTCTGAGGGCATCAGTGACAAGGGAGTGTCTTTAGCTCAGTGCTGAACAAATATTCTTTAAAACTTTCTTGCTATTATCTAAATCCTTTCTGAAATACTTTGGCAGAGGACACAGACACCCACATACACTCACTCATACATACGTATATTGTTATATTCAATGAGCTTCTACACAGATTTTGTCTTTCAAATTCCTCTCATAAGGGTTTGGTCAAACTGAGACTATGGTACCAAGATGCAAAAATATTCTAGCAGTTTGAATAAGCCCCAAAACATATTCAGCATATACTAAACATATTTTCATCAACAAATTCCTAGAATTTCAACAGTTCCAAAATTTAGAAAATGTCTTTCTTGAAATGAGCAAATATTGTAAATTATAATATTTTAGGAACAATGAATCTCGAAGCAAAAAAGCTATAAACAATACTTTGTAAAAACCTTTTACTTCTGTCCAAAGAGATTTTAACCTGATATTTACATGTTATTGTTCATAGCTTTATTTTATTTGAGATTCACTGTTCCATAACAGAATTATTTCTCGTTCTTGAAGTTTCAAAATTCTTATGATGTCAATATCATGTTTTATTTGTACAACACATATTCCTTTGTTACATTAATGTTTTTCACTTTTTAAAGTTTTCTCTACGGATATTCTATACAAGTTAAAGCCAGCACTAATTTGTTACAATGTTTTGTGTACAAATACATTTTTGTGATCAATGCGATCAAAGATAGAGGAATAGTCAATAGGTGTATTTGCATATTTCAAGAGTTGTGACTCCTTCTTCAGTACCACAACAAACCAATTAACCATCCATGAACACAGTGCTTAAATAGCCACCAAATATATATATTTCTTTACTGCCCACAAGGGGCTAAATATAGAGGGGACAAACAAGGACAGACAAAGGGATTAAGTCGATTACATTGACCCCAGTGCAAAACTGGTACTTTATTTATCAACCCCGAAAGGATGAAAGGCAAAGTTGACCTTGGCGGAATTTGAACTCAAAATGTAATGACAGACAAAATACCGCTAAGCATTTTACCCGGCGCGCTAACGTTTCTGCCAGCTCGCCACCTTATATAGCAGTGTAACATGATTGGATGTACCAATTTTACATATAAATACATTCTTGGCAACTGGTATGTACATATTAATTGCTAGTAGGGACACTGCATTTCATCATGCAACCATAATATATTACCAAGTATATTAAAAGTAAAAAGCATTGAGTCCACTCTACAGAGTGATTGGTGTCAGGAAGGGCATCCAGCTGTAAAAATCCTGCCAAAGAAAGCACAATAGCCTGGGGGTAGTCTTCTACCTGGCCAATCATCCTACTCATGCATGCATGGAGGACAGATGTTAAACATTGATGATGATTAAGAGCTTATAAGTCAATACTGTGCCCGCTTGTGTTAGCAGTGCTATTAATTAATATTTTTGTCAGTTTTCCAAGTTTTGTAAATTATTGCTTTTGAGATGAAATATAATTGTTATAGACTTTTCAGCTGTTGCATTTTCATTGCTTCTAATATCATCATCATCATCATCATCATCATTTAACATCCGTTTTCCATGCTGGCATGGGTTGGATGGTTTGACTGAGGCCTGGCAAGCCACTAGGCTGCACCAGGCTCCAAAATACAATATATAACTTTTTGAAAAGTGCATAACTTTCTTGCTACTCTTATTTCTTATAAACATACCAACTTCCACCCTACAACCTCTTACACAGCTCCTTACCAAACATGCCATCTACTTTCAAATCCTCCCATGACCACTCTGCAAAATATAATCACGACTTTGAAGCCCAGTCTCAACAAATGGGGCAGCTCTTTATTCGTCAGGTTACTCACCCTCTCACTCCAATCCAAGTTGTCCTCATCCATCTCCATCAAATCAACTGCACCTCTCTCTTTTCATCCTATGTCCATTCCAGTTCCAACAGCCTTTCCATCTCCCTCACCGACAATCCACCCATGCCACCCTACTCCCTTTTCCAGCACACTATCCTACAAGCCTTCTTCTCCACCAATCTAATCTTTCCTTTTCTCAACTCCTATTCCCTAATCCATGGAGACACGTGGCTTAGGGGTTAGGGTGTCAGCACCATGATCGTAAGATTGTGGTTTCGATTCTTGGACCGGGTGACGCATTGTGTTCTTGAGCAAAACACTTCATTTCACTTTGCTCCAGTCCACTCAGCTGGTAAAAATGAGTAATGCTGCAATGGACTGGCATTCCGTCCAGCTGGGGAACACATATGCCACAGAAACCGGGAAAACGGGCCCATGAGCCTGGCTAGGCTTTAAAAAGGGCGCATTCCCTAATCCACTCTTATCCCTCTTTAAGTTTGCCTGCAACTTCTATGATTTCTTTGTAACTCCTCCCCATTTCCCAAAACCAGCCAGGACCCCCTTCTCTGTTCACAACTCTCTTGCTATGCCTGCATGTATATCTATGTGTGTGTGTGTGTGTGTGAATGTGTGTGTGTGTGTTTTTACTATTTGTAACCTCATTCAAAAATATTACATTATTTTCAGTACATTTTCCTGTTATATAGACTAAAGGCAGATAATGCCACTTAGTAGTATTAGCCTTAAATAATTTACAGCATGTGTGAGTATGTATGTGTGTGTGGAGAGAGAAAGAGAGAACTAGGAATCAAAAGTACAAGTATGTTGAGTTGTGGGTGGCAAAGATGGGGAATAATACTAAGTAAATATTTTTCTACACTAGATAAGCAATCATTACTTAGAGTATTGATCACCTATAAATTATTGAAACAAAATGCTCCAGGTTTTATCATTCATATTATTTCCATTCTATAATATTTATGACGACATAGTGTTATAGGGGCAGGCGTGGCCCCATGGTAAAAAGCTTGCTTCCCAGCCACATGGTTCCAGTCCCACTCTGTGGCACCTTAGGCAAGTGTCTTCTACAATAGCCTTGAGCCAACCAAAGCCTTGTGAGTGGATTTGGTAGAAGGAAACTGAAAGAAGCCCATTGTACATGTGTGTGTGTGTTTGTCCTCCACCACAACCGCTTGACAAATGGTGTTCATTTGTTTACATCCCCATAACTTAATGGTTTGAGAAAAAGAGTCCAATAGAATAAGTACCAGGCTTTTATAAAAAAAAGTACTGGGGTCAATTCATTCAACTAAAAGTTCTCCAAAATAGTGCCCCAGTATGACCACAGCCTAATGACTGAAACAGATAAAAGGCAATAGTTAAAGATAGTAAGGGTCTTAACTGATTACACACCCACTGAGCTAATTCTTTCCCTATGCTTTTGCTTTTCTAAGGAATGTATTATAGATTAAACCCTTAAATATATCAATGTGGAGGCACATGGCCTAGTGGTTAGAGCAGCAGATTCGCAGTCGAAGGATCGCGGGTTCGAATCTCAGACTGAGTGATGTGTGTGTTTATGAGTGAAACATCCAAGCTCCATGCGGCTCCAGCAGAAGGTAATGGCAAACTTCTGCTGACTCTTTCACCACAACTTTCTCTCACTCTTTCCTCCTGCATCTTGGAGCTCACCTGTGACAGACAGGCGTCCCGTCCAGGTGGGGAACCTATACGCCAAGGAAACCGGGAAACTGGCCCTTATGAGCCAGGCGTGGCTCGAGAAGGAACGAATAAATATATCAATGGTGTAGTGATATATGCATTGTTAACCCAAGTAAGATAACCGGCTAAACAGCCCACCTATGTTCTATTGGAAATTAAACTAAGAGAATGAGATATTTGAGTAGTTCTATAACAAAGTATTCTTTTTGAGGTTATTTTTACCTTCCTACTTTAAATTGACTTTATTTCTTGGATTATGGCCATGTTGTGGCATTAGCTTCAAGATTTTTCAAAAGGAAATATATTCAGCTAGTGCATGCATGCACACATACACGTGAGTACTGTCTAAATCTCCGACCAATCACATACAGGTAGCTGGCATTCAATTGGTGTATCAAGTTTCGGGCATTTTAATTGGGTCTTGGATAGAAAATTCACAAAAAAGTCACTTCTATTGATTTTTTAATGGCTTTGCGGATTGACTGGGGAAATGTAAAGATGTGCACCACCACTCTTGGACGGTTTTGAATGACCATAGAAAGTGTGAGCCCTCTAACTGAAAAATTGTGGATTTGTATAAAGGACACGCACACACAGACAGAAATTTTGCCATTTATATATAGAGAGATAATATCAACTTCTGAAAGATAAAAGGCAAAAATCAACTTGAGCAACTCTGGAACTCAGGATGTAAAGGAATGTTACTCTACTACTACCACCACCACCACCACCACCACCAACACTACTACTACCACCATGAACAACACTACTACTACTACTACCACCATCACTACTACTAACACAATACTACTATTATTACAACTACTACTACTACTACCACTACTACTACTACTACTACTACACCAACACCACCACTACTTATAGTGCTGTAGCCCTAATTAGCTGAAGGGAATGATCTTAGTCTTTGGAGCTGCAAGATGACCTCACTAATGTTGGGGACTATGTAAAAAAGTACCCAATATACTCTGTAAAGTGGTTAGCATTAAGAAAGGCATTCAGCTACAAAAACTATGCTTAAGTAGACAGTGGATCCTCAGACCCTTTTAATCCTCTCAAACTGTAAAATCCCTACCAGCATGAAAGACAGACATTAAAAGATGATGATGGTGACATCAACCCCTATCTCCCAAATTAATTGGATAAGAAATTAATCCTCATCATAGGTATAAAATTAAATCTGACTGTAGGTGTTTAATCTACAATGCTGACCATCATAAATTACTGGTAGGATTCAGTTAAGCCATCAAAGGAGCTTCTTTGTGGTCACTTGACCTGCTGTGAAATAACAGTCAAATTTCCTGCAAATCGCAAAAAGAAGAACACATTGAATAATGGATTCTAAGATACATCATCATCATTGCCATTATCATTGTAACATCCACTTTTCTGTGCTTGCTTAGGTGAAATGGAATTCATTGAGACAGATTTTCTGTAACTGCATCTATTTTCTGTCAGCATCCCTGTTTCCAAGGAAGGTCGTATTTCCCAATGGTTTAAATATGTTTTCACAGAAAATTGGAAACAAACAATAGGTTGCCTGCACAATAATGATTCTTGTTTATAGCCACTACACACTGTCAAGACAAAGAGCCACAGTCACACATATATGCATAATATTCTATTATCTTTTGCTTGTTTTACCCATTAGACTGTGACCATACAGTCTAGTGGGTAAAACAGCCATGTATGTATGTATATATTTATATATATGTATGTGTATATATATATCTCTTATTATAAAAGGCAGATTTTATCTGCCTCCTTTGGGAGTTATACAAATCTACAATATAGGATTTCTTCAATTACAATTTACCTGGCATTTTAAGAGTACAATGCATCGCGTTATGCCAGGTCCAGTTTTAAAATTTAAACTCCAATTAAGCAAAATTTACAGAAAACTCACATTCTGGTGTTGTGTCAAATGCTTTCTTAGTCTGGTTTACACCACACGCAAACGCACACACACAGTGGGCAACGAATAAAATGAAACTAATTCACTTACTGTGGTGAGTGATTCTTTCACTCTGCCTCCCACTTCCTCTTTCCACACATACACACGCAAATATATAAATAAAATTGTAAGCTAACGTGCGTGTGTGTGTGTGTGTGTGCGCGTGTGTGTGTGTGTGACGGTGCGTGTGTGTGTGTGTGTGTGTGTGTGTGTGTGTGTGCGTGTGCGTGAGTGTGTGACAGGAAAGTTTTTTTAGACGAATGTAACACCTATATCCAAGTAGCAGAAAGATAAGACAGTAAGGTGTGATTTGAGGGAGATTTGGCTGCTATTTCTACCATGTCTAGCTGCCATGTAGGGGTCTCCCTCATAGGCTCATACATACATATATACATAGATAAGACAGTAAGGTGTGATTTGGGGGAAATTTTGCTGCTATTTCTACCAGGTCTAGCTACCATGTAGAGGTCCCCCTCAATTCTTTTATTCTTCTGCTTTTCCAGCCATTGCTCTGTGGCCATGCTGGAGCAATGCCTTGAAGAATTGTAGTTTAATGAATCAACTCCAGTTTTATTTTTGTAAGCATTGTACTTATTCTATCTGTTTCCTTTGTCAAACCACTAGGTGACAGGGATGTAAACAAACCAACATTCGTTGTCAAGCAGTGGTGGAGGACAATCACAAGCACAGACACGCACACACACACACACATACATGCATACACATATACACACATACATACATACATACATACATATATATATGTGTGTATATATATATATTGCAGCGTGGAAGGTGTTTGTAAGCCATTTAAGAAACCACAAAAACCTGTTACTTCACTTCCACATTAAATTTAATTTGCCAAAATATTTTCGTCGCTTTGAGACCGCGACCTGTTCACTGACAAAAATATCGTGCTAACAGGTCGCGGTCTCAAAGCGACGAAAATATTTTGGCAAATTAAATTTAATGTTGAAGTGAATCTAACGGTTTTTGTGTGTTTCTTAAATGGCTTATAAACACCTTCAACGCTGCAACTGTTTTTGTTCCAGCACACGATCTCAGATCAAGTCACTTGCTATGCAAGTACATCTCTGTAACTATATATATATTTATATATATATATATGTATATTGGTAAAAACAGTAAGATAACAAAAGAAAGAAAGAGACCTCAATATTATGTAAATAGAGGAAATCTTTATATATAAAAGTGAGGTTGTGTGTCTGTCTCCTACTATTTAGATTCCTAACTACTCCCACATTTTGCGGTGCAGTTTAACCAAAACCCGGGTATCTTATAGTCGTGATTCATATCGAGACCGTCTGGGTATTAGCGCGCATCTACGATGAGTCTACGATTTAAAAAAAAATTACCATCAATTTTTCCCATTTTTAATCCATTTTTGACATATATAAGGGAAGTAACTCTCTAAAATTTATTATTAAATCTCAGAACGTAAAAAGCTACAGTAACACCCCTCCCCCTTTATGGTTAGCCATATTGAGATGGCTATTATATTTTACATCTCTAAAAATGCTTATATAATTATTTCCCTTACAAACTCGAGCAACGCCGGGCGATACTGCTAGTATATATATATATATGTATGTGTATATATATGTATGTATGTATATATGTATGTATATATGTATGTATGTATGTATATATGTATGTATGTATGTATATATATGTATGTATATATGTATGTATGTATGTATATATATGTATGTATATATATATAATGTATATATATATAATGTATATATATACGCGGCTGTAGGATTGTAGTTTCGATTCCCATACCTGTGTTTATTGAGTGAAAACGCCTAAAAAAGCTCCACGAGGCTCTGGCAGGGTGGTGGGGGGTGACGATCCCTGCTGTACTCTTTCCTCACAACTTTCTCTCACTCTTTCTTCTGTTGGCCTGCTCACTTAGCCAGCGGGGTGGCATCATTTGAAAGCTAAAACAATGCGAAGCGCATTGTGACCAGCGATGTGTAGCAACATCTGATAGCCTGGTCAGTCACAGTGATATATATATATATATATATATATATAATGGAGTAATTACTATGAAGCATTGTGTAGAATATATTGTATAAAGGATTGTGGGTAAGGCCAGAACAATGCAAAGTAAATGCAAGGCAAATCACAAGAAATGTAAACTAACTTTGCATTCAATATTTCAGGGTTAATTTCAAGAAATTAGTGAATGTTGCCAACGTGCATGTGGGGAGTGGACATGCACAGAAAGGTGTTGCTACAGCAACCAGCTAGCTCCCTGTAACTCTCTTCTGTTGTTAATATTTTGATTTTCTTTGGCGTATAAGGATAGCCTTGGAGATTCTAAGGTCGCCCCTATTGTGCTGTGTTGCCCAGATGTGCACTGTGAATTCCCGGGTCTGGCATTTACCACAATTCACAGTGCACATCAGGGCAACCTTAGAATCTCTGAGGTCATCCTCATACACCAAAGGAAACCAAATATCAACAACAGGAGAAAGTTACATGAAGCCAGCTGGTTGTTGTAGCAGCCTTTCCATGCATGCCCACTCCACACATGCTCACACACACACACACCAATAACATTCGTTAATTTCTTGAAAATGGGATCATAACCTTAAAATATTGAATGCAAGGTAAGTCTACATTAATTCATATATTTGTTTTCTTGTGATCTGCCTTACTTTGCATTGTTCTCGCCTTACCCACGACCCTTTATACAATATATGTGTGTGCGTGTGTGTGTGTACATGTTGGGCTTCTTTCAGTTTCCTTCTACCAAATCCATTCATATGGCTTTGATCAGTCTGGTGCTATAGCAGAAGACACTTGATCAACATTCCACACAGTAGGACTGAACCTGAAACCCTGTGGTTGGGAAGCAAATTTCTTAACCACACACCGTTGCCTTACCCAAATAAATAAATAAAAAAGATGGTATGGTCATGGCTGGAATTCCTTTGATCATTGTTCTGTTCGATCAGGACTGACCTGGGGCTAAAAACAGCTGTAACAAGTACTTTAATATCAATCAATTTAATAGTATTAGAATATTATTTACTTAAACAACATCAGTATTAACATTTATTATTATTACTAATTCTCTAATTGAAGAAGTAATTATTATAACTTGTTTTTTCTACTTAACTAATTTTACAATTTCATTAATCAGTAATTGCTTTCTCATGCTGAACAACAGCATGTATCAGATGTTACATTGTGGAGACTCCTGCACCCGAACAGAGAACAAAAACCACCCAACTACGTTGATGTTTTTGGCAAAGACATACAACACGGAATTGGTGATCTACCAAAGTTAATGGCCAATAGAGATTTCTAGCACAGTTGTGTGAAATACATTTCAGTTGCAGCTAATTTAAGAAGAAGCAGAGAAGAATTTCTTAAATACACTATAGGCGCAGGAGTGGCTGTGTGGTAAGTAGCTTGCTTACCAACCATATAGTCCCGGGTTCAGTCCCACTGTGTGGCACCTTGGGCAAGTGTCTTCTACTATAGCCTTGGGCCGACCAAAGCCTTGTGAGTGGATTTGGTAGATGGAAACTGGAAGAAGCCCGTCGTATATATATATGTATATATGTGAGTGTGTGTGTTTGTGTGATTGTGTTTGTCCCCCCAACATTGCTTGACAACCGATGCTGGTGTGTTTACATCCCCGTAACTTAGCGGTTCGGCAAAAGAGACCGATAGAATGAGTACTAGGCTTTCAAAGAATAAGCTCTGGGGTTGATTTGCTCGACTATAAAGGCGGTGCTCCAGCATGGCCACAGTCAAATGACTGAAACAAGTAAAAGAGTAAAGAGTAATTAAATAGGAAAAGCTTTGGGAGTAAACCCTGTGGAAAAGTGAGGAGTTGTTCTGGCAATTCTTGTGATGATGCTGGTGCCAAATTACATCAGCCCTACTATTCTTTTGGACCAGTCTGTGACACAGAGAAAGGAGCCATGCTGAAAGGACAACAATCTGTCTACCATACGATACTGTCCAAGCTTGATCCTATTAGACACCCTATACTGGGGACACAGAACTGAACAACACATTGGAGAGGATATTCTGGCCTTGCCTGTGCTGTTAACACAGCACAGTAACCAACAGTTACTGGTTATAAGTCATTATTATCATTAGTGGAGGCACATGGCCTAGTGGTTAGAGCAGCGGACTCACAGTCATAGGATTGCGGGTTCGAATCTCAGACCAGGCGATATGTGTGTTTATGAGCGAAAAACCTAAGCTCCACACGGCTCCGGCAGAAGGTAATGGCGAACTTCTGCTGACTCTTTCGCCACCACTTTCTCTCACTCTTTCCTCCTGCATCTTGCAGCTCACCTGCGACGGACCGGGTCCTGTCCAGGTGGGGAACCTATACGCCAAGGAAACCGGGAAACCGGCCCTTATGAGCCAGGCATGGCTCAAGAAGGAACAAGTAAACAACTAAGACATTTATCCATGGTCATTAATGATAGATGACGGCTTCAGAAACAGATAAATAAATTCAGGTGGTGAGAATCTTATAGACCCCTGCACTTTGTTTCATCATTGTTCTAACATCCAGCTTTCCATACTTTGCATAAGTCAGATGGAATTTGTTGAGGCAGATTTTCTGTGGCTGGTTGCTCTTCCTGTTACCAACCCTCAGCTGTTTCCAAGTAAGGTTCCATTTCTCCTTGACTGAACATGTTTTCATGGCAGTTTGAATATGAACGACACCACTTGTATGATGGTGACACTCATTTTACAGCTATCACACAATGTCAACACAAGGACAAAAACACACCTATCTATTATTACGTATATGATTTGAAAACACAACACCTAATAACCAAATGACATATCTTTTGTACCCCTCTGATGAGATTTTGCCTAATACAATGCTTTAATTATTGTAATTTAATATTTTAGGCTAAATTAAATCAGGTGTAGGAGAATATGTTGGATTTTTGCAGGTAATAAATTATGTTAATAAATTATGTTAATAAATTATGTTAATGCTACATCTCCATTTTCTAATTTTTGTTTATATAATACGCACACTCACAAACTCGGTGAATGGCATCCGTTGCTAGTGGAGCGCTAAGAGTACCATACGGGTGAGATCGTTGCCAGAGCAACAAGCTGGCCCTCGTGCCAGTGACACGTAAAAGCACCCACTACACTCTCGGAGTGGTTGGCGTTAGGAAGGGCACCCAGCTGTAGAAACTCTGCCAGATCAGATTGGAGTCTGGTTCGCCAGACCTCAGTCAAATCGTCCAACCCATGCTAGCATGGAAAGCGGACATTAAATGATGATGACGATGATGATATATGTATATACTTTATAAAGTGGTTGGCATTAGGAAGGGCATCTATAAGTAGAAACTGTGCCAAAGTAGACAGTAGAGCTTGGTATATACTTCTGACTTGCCAGCTCCTGTCAAACTGCCCAGCCTGTACCAGCATGAAAGGAAGAAGTTAAAGAATGAGGACGTGATGATGATGCTGGGCTTCTTTCAGTTTCTGTCTACCAAATCCACTCACAAGGCTTTGGTTGGCCTGTGTCTATAACAGAAGAAGTTGTTGCTTATTTGTATGCTATAAAATAACTAATATCATTCTTCAAGTTATCTCAATGAAGTAGGATTCTAAGGAAGTAGAATTAGGTTTCTGACTCTGAGACACAATGAAATGTGAGCAATAAGGATATATGTTCTGCGGTGTATATATATATATATAGAGAGAGAGAGAGGGGGGGGAGCAAGAGCGAGGTGCAGGAGTGGCCGTGTGGTAAGGAATTTGCTTCCCAATTGCATGATTCCTGGTTGTCCAACTGCATGACACCCTGGGCAAGTGGGTTTGGTAGACATAAACTGAAAGAAGCCCATCATATATACACACACATATATATATATATATATATATATGTATGTATGTATAGAGTTTAAATGTACAGAAAACAAAGGACAAAGACAGGTGAGGGAACAACAAGCAGTGTGTGTGTGTGTGTGTGTATGTATGTTATTGGTTATGGTCATGTAATAATTTCTTATTTCCTTATTGCCCACAAGGGGCTAAACATAGAGGGGACAAACAAGGACAGACAAAGGGATTAAGTCGATTATATCAACCCCAGTGTGTAACTGATACTTATTTAATCGACCCTGAAAGAATGAAAGGCAAAGTCGACCTCAGCAGAATTTGAACTCAGAACATAACAGTAGATGAAATACCGCTAAGCATTTCATCTGGCGTGCTACCATTTCTGCCAGCTCACCACCTGTAATAGTCATGCAATAATTTGCATGAAACAGACATACTGCTTAGCAATATGGGAATAACCACTGTATTTTTCATATTAAGTGTACCTATTTCCTAACTTGCAGATGACTAACTAATAAAATACATGTGTATGTGTTTACATATATTGTCGGGTAATATATTCCTGGTTATGGTACATAACCAGTCAGAAAGAGCACATCCGAAGGGTCGTCAGTATTGCCAAGTCCAATAGAAGACATGAAACCAAAGATAACTTTCTGACTAGTTATATCCCATAATCAGGAATATACTACTTAACTGTATAAAAGTATAACAGAGCAAATTTTCTTACATCTGACCGATATTTATACACACACACACACAACAACACTCTTACATGCTTTCTGACCACACAATAACATCAATAGCCAACCAATTTCTGGCACTTGGTGATTCTTTCATCTATGCACTGTCTTTTGTTTTGCTCTCCATTTTCTCCTCACTCTTTCCTGTTCATGTGGAAGTTGTGAGAATATTTTTATTCTATATATATATATGTGTGTGTGTGTGTGTGTGTGCGTGTGTGTGTGTATGTGCATATATATATGTGTATATATATATATATATCTGTGCATATATAATATATATATGTCAGTGCATATATATATATATGCACACGCATGTGCACACATACATGTTCACACACATGCAGACAGACATATTTAAAGCTAAGATTAACATGTTCAATCTCTATTCTATTTTTGTACATTAGAAATTGCTGCAGACACTTCTGTCGCAGTGCACCACAAACGTCACTTTGCAATCACCTCAACAGTTGATTTATTGATTTGCATTAAAGATAATATTAAACCAAAAGTTTGGTTGAAATTCTCAAGTATTAATTCTTCTGAGACCAAAGAGAAATGCACCAAAGAAATCATCTTTTTGTTTGTTTTGCCTTGTTTTTCTTTTTCCTTATTCCATTGTTATTACAAACTGCATTTGGTGCTGGTTGTGAATCAGGTGATCTCCTTTATGTCTGTCACCTGTGACAAGTGCAAGACAGATATCTGCCTGGAGATATTACTAGAGGCAGATAGATATTTGAATTGCATTTAAGCCTGCAGCATGTTGATGTAACCTGTGGCATGTTGATATCAACAATAAAATACCATAATACCGTGTGATATCTCTTCATCAAAGTCGATATAAACTGTAGCTTGTGAGCCAAGTCTGTTGACACTTATTCTGTATATCTGTTCTTGACAATAAAAATAAAAGCTGTTGTTTTAACTTATGTTCTCTTCCTCTTTAATTAATTAACAACAGAAGATAATAACCTTGATATAATCTGTAGCAAGATATCTATTTTGGTGAAACTGATAACACAATATTTGTCATCATATAACTTGTGACTGAGAGCATTATTGTGATATTGCTTGAGGCAGTAGATATTGATTAAATATTGTATATGTGTGTTTATATACATGATGCAAGTGATATTTTAAGTTTAAGTATCGAGTTGTAAAATATTTTTAGTACACATATATATATACACACACACATATACCACAGACAATTTCAAACTGTACTGACTTCAGATAACAATATCCACTCACTTAATTGTGAATTCTAAGGATGTTGGTGGTGGGAGTGGTAGGGGTGGGTTATTATTACTGCTATCATCATCATCATCATCATCATCAAGGTAGTGAGCTCGCAGTGCTTAACTGCATTTCTTCCAACTTTGTGTTCAGATTTCACTGAGGTCAACTTTGCCTTTCATTTTTTCAGGAACCGATAAAATAAGTACCAGTTGAACACTGGGGTCAATGTAATTGACGTACCCCCTCCTCCGAGCTTGTTGGCCTTGTGACACATTTGAAACCACCACTACCATAATAATAATAATAATTATTATTATAGACGTGGACACTATAAAGGAGGCAAATGCGAGTACTTGACCAGTTCCACCTCCACTGCTTGCGAAAAATCATGGGAATTTTCTGGGAGGACAGAGTCTCCAACATTGAGGGTCTTCGCAGAGGTGAAATGCTCGTAATCAAAGCCCTCATCATGAAGGCCCAGCTCCAGTGGGTCGGACATGTAACCCGAATGGATGATCTTCTTCTCTGAGCTGGCTTCTGGAGCAAGAAACCCTGGAAGGCCACTGAGGCAATACAAGGGCAGCCTGAAAACTTCCCTTGAGGCCTGTGGCATTTCAGCCCATGGCTGGGAATCGCTTGCCTCTGACTGCGGTGCCTGGCATCCAGCTGTCCAAAAGGGTGTTAGGCTGTTCGAGGAAAAGTGCCTGAAGAGCCTGGACCAGAAGTGACAAGCACTACTTCTGCTGTTACATGCCCAACATGTGGCCGTGTCTGTGCGTCTGCCTTTGGATTCCGCTCCTACCTCCGGCATCACTGATGTCATTGTCGAACCCCAACAGACTTCCATTATCCCCTCCTCTAAGCTTGTTAGCCTTGTAACGGATTTGAAACCACTTCCATCATCATCAAGGCTGTGAGTTGGCAGAATCGTTAGCAGAATCATTAGCATGCCAGATGCAATGCTGAACAGCATTTCATCCGTCTTCATGTTCTGAGCTCAAATCCCACCAAGGTCAACTTTGCCTTTCATCTTTATTGGATTGATAAAATAAGCAGCAGTTGAGTGCTGGGGTTGATGTAATTGACTTCACCCTCCCCTCAAAAGCAAACACTAACTCTGAGATATATGCAATCCTATAAGCCATTCATCATCTTTATGTTGTTTTGGTTCCCTTGGAGAATTCAGAAATTCCCCTGCTCTCTCTCTCCCTACTCTCTCTTCCCTACTCTTTCAACTCTGCTCTCTCTTTCCCCTTCTCTTTCTTTCTCTCCCTCTCTTTCCTTCTCTCTCTCCAACACAACTCTGTGCATCTCTACACCCACAGCACCAGTTATTAACCACAACCTTATTTCTACAACAACCATACTTCTCTTTTCCTCAAAATAGCCAAGAACTCCATACTACTCATAAAACGTTGAAACCAATGAACAGTTTTGTTATGACAATAATGGGACTTTTCATTCTACTTATATTAATTTCATTACATCAACCTTATGCATAACCTAAATATCATATTCCTCATTGGCCAATGTCTAACTGTATGGACATTCAGTTTATTGAAGAATTTGCCTGACAATACTTTTATCCAAAGCGTTTAAGTGTAAAGTTACACTTTCTCTTTCTCACACATCACATGGAACTAAAACCTTATTACGTTCATTCTGTGTATCAGCTTTTTTTTGTTTATTAAACTTAATTTAAATAAATGTATAGTTTTCATTGAGAGAGAATGTTTGTTTCTTTGTGAAAGCTAGAAAGGAAAATGTTTGTTTGTAGATTATATATAAAACCTCTTCATGTTTGAATGATAAGATCAAGTCAGTTTTGTAATGTACTTGTGTGTGTGTGTGTGTGTAAAGTAATCCAGGAAAAGAGAGGGAGTGTTTATGGTGTTCATGCTTTTTGTGTCAGAAGTTTGAAATAGTGTTTTAATGTTTATATTTGCTACTTGTATGTTTGCCTTTTGGAGTGTTAGATGGCTAAGTTGATAGGGTAAGAGTAAGCAGCCATTGAGCTTGGTGGTTCGTATGCTCTAACCAACTCTGTGTTCCAGCACTTAGCTCTCACATGGCCCAATCCAATTCAAGTAGAGGTACAAAAACAACACATCTCTTGTAAGTAGTGACTGCACCATTAAATGGATAAGTGGTTTCCTGTGCTGAACCCATCTTTTTTTTTGTGAGTTTCACTTGAAAAGAGAAACATGCTAATAGGCTGGTCTGATTCAATTGAACAATGTAAAAATAACATTTTCAAATCTTTCAATGCTTCAAACAGATCAAAACAAAGACAAAACCCCCACTTTTGTGAGAAGGAAAATGTATGTTCCTATATATATAAAGCTGAAGTTGTCTGTGTATGGCAGGTTTGGTAGCCTTCAACTAACACTATCTCCTCTGAGACCCTGCGGCACAAGTCGACCAAAATTGAGAGTATGATAGAAGAAGGCTTGCTCTTCCTTCAGTAGAAGAAAAATTCTAATCGGACCATGTTAACACCAAAAGTTATTTATATCAAAAAGGTGCTTTTTTTTCTATGAAAATCCCTATTTTTTACAATTTTTTTGACTGCTGTGTTGCCATTTTACAGTGTATTTCAACCAGAAAAATGTTCACTTAAAGATAATAACAAGCTACATAATGCAAAATTTTTACTTTTCAAAAATTCCAATTCAAAAGGGTTGAAACAAACCCAACCAATGCCAGGCAATACTGCTAGTTTTAGGTTAAAAACAAATTTAGCCCTTTAGCCCTTAAACAGGCCAGATCTGGCCTCTCACGTTTACTTTGCAATGTCATGGTAAAAATAAACCATCACATCATTGAAATTTTGCAGCACAAGATAATGCATGATTAATTGAAATCAAGGTGCATAAATAAGCAAACCATTTGACTGAGTAATCTGAATGGGAAGGAGCCAAAGGACTAATGTTTCATTGTACTCTCATACACTCAGTATTTCATCCACAATATACTCTTTTCGTTTACTTGTTTCAGTCATTTGACTGTGGCCATGCTGGAGCACCGCCTTTTTTAGTCGAACAAATCGAGCCCAGGACTTATTCTTTGCAAGCCTAGTACTTATTCTATCAGTCTCTTTTGCTGAACTGCTAAGTTACGGGGGACGTAAATACACCAGCATCGGTTGTCAAGCGATGTTGGGGGAGACAAACACAGGCACACATATATATGACAGGCTTCTTTTCAGTTTCCGTCTGGCAAATCCACAAAGCTTTGGTCGGCCCGAGGCTATAGTAGAAGACACTTGCCCAAGATGCCACGCAGTGGGATTGAACCCAGAACCATGTGGTTCGTAAGCAAGCTACTTACCACACAGCCACTCCTTTGGTCAAATGACTGAAACAAGTAAAAGAGTAAAGAGAGACCCCAAAATGATAAAAGGCAAAGCCAACCTTGGTGAGTTTTGAACACACAACGTAAACACAGATGAAATGCCACAAAGCATTCCACCTGGGATGCTAACAATTCTGCCAGCCCGTTGCCGAACTGAATTGTAAAATTGGGAGTAAATTATTTTCCTAATTCATTTACTTCTGATGAGAGTAAGTAATGAGGAGAGAGAGAGAGAGAGAGAGACTTATTATGAAAGGCAATTGTGTGTCAAGAGGGAAATGGATAAAGAAATGAATAATAATTGAGATTAATTTGCTGCTCACTCTTGGAGTGTAGGTAACACAGGGTAATTAACCTTGGAAGGTCCTTTTTCTTTGTAAAATCAATAATTAGCTGGAGATTATAGCAATGCAGAGAGATATGTTCATCCTTGAGCAAATAATTAGTAAACTCTTGTTTAACATGCAACCAGCCATCTGTAAAACAGCCTCAAGTCTAAACAGTTGCATATAATTCTGTGGACGTTTTATTACAGCGTTGTTTTGCCTTAACTCTGAGGGACACTTTTATATGTGAGAGCTAATGAAATGTTCAGCACCTTTTAATAATACATTGCTATAAGGCAGGCTAATTTAATCAGTGTCTTAAGAATTCTGATGATTTCTACGATGATGATGATGATGATGATGAGTAGTAGTAGAAGTAGAAGTAGTAGCAGCAGCAGCAGCAGCAGTGGCAGTTGTAGTAGTAGTAGTAGTAGTAGTGACAGCAGCAGTAGCAGTTGTAATAGTAGTAGTAGTAGTAGTGGTATTTGTAGTAGTAGTAGTAGAGTTTTGTTGCTGTTGGTAGGAGTAGGGTGAGAAATCTGTCAAGAAGACTATTTGTATGAAAACACTTGCTTTTGAGGTTAGAAAATGTCTGTCCTTCTAATCAACAAAAAATGATTACTTCACTGTGAATAAAACAAACCATTTGGTCATAAAATGTGCAAAAGCCTTGTGGTGTTTGGTGACACTGCATACTAAACAAATGAGAACTTTTGTTTCAAAGCAAGGACTGCTGTCCAGAATGAGTTTTTCTTCTATAATATGTCTATATGTGTGTGTTTGGGAGTTTTAATGCTTAAGAATGACTTGGACACTCATGTCAAGCTGTCAAGCTCAAATTTAAACTTAAATGCTGTAAATGTCGATCACTTTTATGTCTCTCCCACCCTATGTTATTGCTCCCTTTTTGTCTGTTTTACCCTACATCTTTTCTCTATATTCACCCCGTATAATGTTGGGCAGCCCTTGAACCTCTCCCATATACAACCCACCCTGTCACGTTTTCACATTTGTCCATCTCTTTTTCTCAACCCTGTGACTACTCCCTTTCCACTCCCCTGTTTTCTGCCATGCTCTCCCATCCTCTTTTCTTACTATCTCTCACTCCTCCATCTGGGATCATCAACCAGTCTAATTTCTGTTCTCCTTCAATTATAAAGCCAGTTTATGCCTTTCATGTTACCAGACTATCATCACTGGTGCAGGTGCCACAAAGAAAGCACTCAGTACACTCTGCAAAATGGTTGGCATCACGAAGGGTATCCAGCCACAAAAACCGTACCATAATAGACATTAGTGCATGATCTAGTCCTCCAAATCATCAAACACTATCAAACCAGGATGGAAGCTGGACAATAAATGATGATGATGATAAAAAGTTTGAGCACATACATCTTATTCAAGTACTTGGCCATGTAATACTTACATCATCTGTGAAGTGGATTATTATCAGTGTAATCAATATTTTTCTCATTTATGTTTTATTAATATATGGGATATATTTAAGATGGTGAGCTGGCAGAATTATTAGCATGCTAGACTGAATGCTTAGCAGAATGTTGTCCATATTTATGTTCTGAGTTCTAATTACGCTGAGGTCGACTGTACCTTTCTTCCTTTCAGGGTCAATAAAATAAGTACCAGTTGAGCACTGAGTTTCATGCAATCAACATGCCCCCTCTCTCAAAATTTCTGGCCTTGCGCCAAAATTTGAAATCAGTATTTTGGATATATAAGTTTATGTTCTGAGTTCTAATTACGCTGAGGTCAACTTTGCCTTTCAGGGTCAATAAAATAAGTACCAGTTGAGCGCTGTGGTCAATGCAATCAACAAATCTCAAAATTTCTGGCCTTGTGCCAAAATTCAAAATCAGTATTTTGGATATATAAGTTTGTGGTATTATCTCCGTACATTTTTATTTTGACATATTTAAATTTTGTTTCCAAAAGTAAATTTAAACAATCTTATTAGAGGTTTTTTTTCAGCAATTTCTGCCCAAATCTCAGTTCTAAAAGGTAATTCTAAAACAGTGTCTCTGCTAAACTCTGTGATTGAGGAGCTGCTGACAAAAAAGACCCTTGGATTGCAGTTTGCCCACAGACACTTGGGTTGCAGTCTGTTCACAACTGATGTAGAGCAAGAATAAGGAAGCCACTGGAAGCAAGGGAAATTTTCCCTGCCTTCAGATTTGAAACCATCCACTGCAAAAGTCTCTAAAATCTTATCTGTAAAAAAAAAAGAACAGAGAAGAAGAGAAAAGAAATTTGAGCCTTACAATCAAAACAATAATTTAACATAAGTAGCATAGCTATAAAAATATAAAATAAACGATTCATTAGTTTTCTCAGTACAGAAGCACTACAAAGATTGTTATGCATTGACAAGTGTCCCTTGCTAATAAAAAAGTTATCCTCCCTCTAATATAGAGGCTCTTGTATGCCTAACTAATTACTTTTGAATTCATTACATTTATCACAAACTTAAAGTAAAAGTTGAGTTCAAGTATAATTTTCTTTTTAATGTTTGTATGCTACTCTCCACATCCTGCTCACGAAACTGTGACGTTTTCACTGGAATAATTTCATTGTTACTTAGAACTGATAAGAATACTCTGAGAAATAAGTGTGTGTGTATATATATATAATAACAAAATAATAATTAAAACATATGTATATATACATACATATATGTACATACCTACATCTATATGTATATATACATGCTTATATATATATATATAACCCATGCTAGCATGGAGAACGGACGTTAAATGATGATGATTATTTAATTATTTAATAATGGTCTGATTCAGCTCCACATAACTTGAAGTTTTGTAGGCTTATATATATATATATATATACATAAACACACACACACACATGATGATCTATCAGTTTCTCTACCATATCCACTCATTAGACTTTGATTGGCCTAAAGATATAGTGGAAGACACTTGCCCAAGGTGCCATGAAGTGGGACTGAACTTGGAACCATCTAGTTGAGAAACAAACTTCTTACCACAGAGCCATGCCTGTGGTACTCTTATGAGTTGAATTTGTGAAACAAACTATGCTGAACCCCATTTTCTACACAGATATGCACTCTACCCATCATCCTTATCTCCACCCCCATCAAGAATGCAGAGGCCTATTGATTAACCTATTAGAAAACTAAAATACCTGAGTCAGTATAACACTTTTTTGACTCAGCCAGCCAGAGTTCAATATCGGTAACATACTTAGTAATTCTTTTAAGTGTCTTCTACAGAACCACTCCACTGGAAAATTAATAAATATTCCAAGAATTATTGTCTGGTGTGTGGGGTGGGGAAGTGAAAATGGGAAGAATCAGACAGGGGCCAAAGTTTAGGAGAAAAGAATAATTATATTATGAAGCCAAGGATAAAATTAGATTTCTACTGTTAAGAAGTGAAATACTCTGACAATCTAGTTTTTTTCTTTCTTTTATGTGTGGGGTGGGACAAAAAGTGCAGGCTTGGCTTTGTACTTAAAACTTCACTTCTCAACTATGCGGCTCCAGATTCAGTCTGAATTAGCAAGGCTTTGGGAAAGTGCCTTCCAGTTGAGGTCTGGGTGAATTTGGTACTTGAATCTATATGGAAGATAATCATTATATACGTGTGTGTGTGTTTGTCCCCACACTATTTGGAAACCAGTGTTGGTTTGTTTACATCCTTGTAACTTAGTATTCCAACAAAAGAAGCTGATAGAATAAGTACCAAACTCAAAAATAAATGCTAGGGTTGATTTGTTTGACTAAACCCTTCAAGGTAGTGCCCCAGCATGGCTGAAATTCAGTGACTAAAGCACATAAAAGAATATAAGATTATAAGAATAAAAGTGGGTAAGATCCAAGAACACATAGCTCTTAAGAGAAAGTAACTCTCTTCAAATTCTGCATCTTTATAACTACTAGGTTCATGGTACTTGTTGCACCAGACCACTACAAGTTTGAAGAATGAGCAAACGGGAATGGCTCTGCACAAACGTTGCCCATTATAATGATGTCTTTTGGGGTAATTTTCTAAACATTTAAAAAAGATTAATGGAGTAATTTTGTTGTGCCTTAATGGAATAAATCCCAGCAGAAAATTCAGTGGGTGGAACCCTAAAGTAGTTTTGTACGGTTATACTTAACCAATATCTGACATCAGCAGCCCCATGGTTGCCATAAATGTATTGATTTGTCTTTTCTTCATGGCATATCCATATAAGGAAAGATGGTAAGTATATTTGGCATTAGACTGTTGCTTCTAGAAACAAGCCAGGTACTTCAGAGTTGATTAAAACCTCACCTAGACCATCTTTGGTTGTGAATGACCATGGGATGTGCACCTAGAAAGTTCCCCTCTAAGGCACAAGTCTGGGCATGGTTGTTTGTGGAAGATCAGCAGTCACCCATGCATACCAGCCTCCCTTCTCAATATCATCAATATTGTTCAAGAGAAAGGCAAAGGCTGATACAGCTTGGCACCATTGATGTCGCAAATCATTTCTACAGCTGAGAGAACTGGAGCAACATCAAATAAAATGCCTTGCTCAAAAAACACAACACACAGCTTAGTCCAGGAATCAAACTTACAACCTCACGATTACAAGTCCAACACTCTAACCACTGAACCATGAACCATGCACATGGTTAAATTATTGTCTCTGCAGTACCATTGACCAACCATCTAATTTATTTTCCTATATTTCTCATTGAATTCATGCTAACACCAGTTTATCACTAGTTGGTTATTAATTCTAGTTATTATCAGTTCTTTCCAGCAGATATTTTTGCTGGCAAGGCAGGGGTGGTGGATGTAGCGAGTTGTGGGGAAGGTGTTTAGTTTTGTTTCACTATTTTAATCAGATTAAAAAACTATTGATATTGAATTTTCTTTCACACTCTTTGCCTTATGCTTTCCTCATCGATTTAATAATTTCTTTGTCATCTGAACTTTTTATCTGTTTTTATTATTTATTTCTATTTCTATTATTTATTTATTTTTTAAAATTTATCTATTTACCGATCTGGAATCTGATTTGGATTTTATATCAATAAAACCTACATTAATCCTAGATATTTCATTACCATCATCTGACCAGGACTGGAGTTAGCTAATTAATGATGCAGCTAACACATTTTCGTGTGTGTGTGTGTGTAATGTGAGAGAGTGCATGTGTAATTCTTATTATGTGGATCAGCTATGTGCAAATGATACACAGGCTGCTGCCTCTAAAATACAGCTTGAGTGTGTGTGTATACTCACATGTGCATGTCAGTGTGTTTGCATAAATGCATTTGAATATGTATGTACATATGTGTGTATTTATGTATACAAGAGTGTATGTATGTCTGTATATATGTGAATGTATAATACTTCATTTTCATATCTTTCATGTGGTCTGTTAAGAAGTCTGTAGTTACATTTAAAAAAATGCTGTTGTAGTCATAGGTTGTGCAAGTGGCTTAGATTACTAACTGCAAGGCCATGTGTTCAAATTTTCATTCAGCTACTGTTTCATTATTAGAGTAACTAAGTTGTTTATCCAACTTTTTGATCTGGCAGCCAAATCTTCCTCAGTAACCTACCAACCTATCCTGTTTTTAATGAGCCAATATGGGAGGCCTCTGTGCAGTCAATCAACCTGCTAGAAACAGCAACCAAATTTCCCTAAAACATTAATCTACGGTAGTAAATGAATGCATAGGATTATGTCCATAATGGTCTTTGTATATTATGTCTAAAAATAAACATGATGGCTATGGTTGGACTACATTTGGTCATTGCTTTGTTCAGTCAAAATTGAGCAACAACAATAACAACCTCATCTTGTTTATTAAAATGGTAATGACTTATCTTTTACTTGTTTCAGTCATTGGACTGCAATCATGCTGGTGCCCCGCCTTGAAGGATTCAGTTGAACGAGTCAACCCCAGTATTTATTCTTTTAAACCTGGTACTCGTTCAATCAGTTTCTTTTGCTGAACTGCCAAGTTACAGGAATGTAATCAAATCAACACCAGTTGTCAAGCAGTGGAGGGGAGGGACTAAATCATAAGATTTTGGTTGGCCTATGTCTATCGTAGAAGACACTTGCCCAAGGTGCTGTGCAGTGGGACTGAACCCGGAACTGTGTGGTTTGGAAACCAGCTTCTTACCACACTTTTTAATTTTTAGAATTACATTCCTAATATAAAAAAAACATTTTAATAGTCTTTCTTCTGCAGGAAAAACAACCCCTTGAATTATCTAGGTCATATTTTTTCCCCTTCCTTCAACTTTCGACAAATTTATCTGGATGCCCTCCACTCCTTCTCTCAGCTGAGTGATCCATGTCTTGCAGGGTGCTTGTGCCATGTAAAAAGTACCCATTTCAGTGTCACATAAAAAGCACCTGTACCAATGCCTTGTGAAAAGCATTTGTGCTACTGCCATGTAGAAAATTACCCATGCTGGTACCACATAAAGATCACCCTTGCTAGTGCCTTGTCAAAGGTACCCAGTACACTCTGTAAACTTTTTGGCATTAGGAAGGGCATCCAGCCATATTGAAACAGACCATTGGAGCCTGGACAGCTTTCTGGCTGGCCGCCAATCCTCTCAAAGTGCCTAAAGCCCATGCCAGCATGGAAAACAGACATTAAATGATGATGATGATGTTAAAGATTCTAAACTACTCATCTAGATTTTTCCAATATTTCATTCCAGGTCTGTCATGAGCCCCAGGGCTCATAATGCCAGACCGTAGCTCAGTTTACATGGCATATAAGTGACTGATATCACAACACTGCCCCACCTCCAAACATAATACCAGTTTTTTGCAGGGTTAACTTCCCAGCTATTGTTGGAAATAATTGACAGCTGAGTGGACTGGAGCAATTTGAAATGAAGTGTCTTGCTCAAGAACGCAATGCACCACCCAGTCAATCAAAACCACAGCCTCATGATTATAAGTGCAGCACTCTAAACACTAGGCTACTTGTTTCCACAGTATTTCATTCTAACACAGTTTAAAAATGATTTGAACACCTCATCCTCCTTATTTTTCTCCTCAGGATATCTCTTATTATAAAAGAAATATTTTCTGTATTCATTCATGTCTGCAAAATAAGAATTAGGATATGCATAAGTTTCAATATTGTTGTCACCAATGTGTACATGTCTATACAAGATTTAACCTGATTATTTTTTAATTTCATGAATACAAGTTCTTACTCATTCAAAAATTTGGATAAAATCAAATCCATTAATCATTAATGCAAGTTTTTTAACAGTTTACATTATATGAAATAGCCTGTTTAATGCTTTCATTTGCTTGAAAAGCAAGAAATAAGCATTGGTAAATGAAGTCTACTGCTTATTAACCCTTTCATTACTGTATTTCTGTTGAGATGCTCTGTGTTTCTTTCACTTATTTTAGATATAACAAAGAATTTAGGAAAATAACTTAGTTATCATTAAGCTAGTGTGACTAAGCTTAATGATTGTGACTAAGGTTTGGTGGAAGGATTTAACTCAAAACTTATGAAAACAAGATATTTGTATTACAAAGCCAGAGCCAGTTTCAGCCAGGTTAGTATTGAAAGGGTTAATCTCACTTACATGGCTGTCTGTTTATCCATCCATTCGTTTTCTTTATCTACTGGGCTTGTGAGGACCATCACGATAAGCTCCTCAGGCACTTCCTCCAGAGGGTCTTGCAAAAAGCAACTGTCATTAGATTTTCTACTTAGATCTCCAAACATGACCAACTGTGAGTATGGATATTATCCAACCATCTAGTTCTTTGTTTACACATAGTTCTCCTGCCAGTCGGATAAGCTTGAAAAATCCATCATGCATTTCTTTCCTGTGACGTTCTAATTGGATGGTTCTACACAAGCATCATACAGTCTGCCTTTCACTCTGTGCGAGAGGCCTTTTGTCACCAGCAGAGGTAAGAGCTCTCTGAACTTTGCCCAAGCTATTCTTACTCTAGCAGTTACACTTTCAGCACACCCACCCCCGCTGCTGACTTGGTCACCTAGGTAACGGAAACTATCAACTATTTCTAGTTTTTCTCCCTGGAAAGTGACGGAAGTTGGTCTCAGAGCATTTTCAGTTGGTCTCAGAGCATTATATATATACATATACTCTTACTCTTTTACTTGTTTCTGTCATTTAACTGTGGCCATGCTGTAAGCCTAGTACTTATTCTATCATTCTCTTTTGCCGAACCACTAAGTTACAGGGATGTAAACATACCAGCATTGGTTGTCAAGTGATGTTGAGGGTACAAACACAGACACACAAACATATACACACACATATATATATATATAAATATATTTAAATGTGACCTCGTGTGAACCATTGGTGATTTTTTTCCCTCCGTCTTCCCTTCCGTGGATCTTTCCTTCTCCTATGTTTTCGACAAAGAGCTCCACTCGAAACGTTGAACCCTCCTTCTTTCCTTCTTTCCTGAGCGTCCAATAATACTATATTTGTTCCACATCCTCGCGTTGTTGTGTTTTTTTTTGTGCTTTCTTGTTTGGATTAACTATATATATACATATATACGACAGGCTTCTTTCAGTTTCCATCTACCAAATCCACTCACAAGGCTTTGGTCGGCCCGAGGCTATAGTAAAAGACACTTGCCCAAGGTGCCACGCAGTGGGACTGAACCCAGAACCATGTGGTTCGTAAGCAAGTTACTTACCACACAGCCACTTCCATGCTTATATATATATATAGATAGATAGATAGATAATGGGTTGTTGTTTTTTTAATTCATACATCAAACATATCTTTAAGCTCAATATCTTTGAAAAAAATTGAAATGAAAATCCTTAGACTTATAAGAACTGATTATTAGCAAACTTTCAAGCAGTTGCAATGGAACTGTGTAAGCAGCCATGTTACAATTGTGCAATGGTAGCTTTTGACATCATGTGAAATAAATTTGAAGTGAATTTAATAGTTTTGTGTGTTATTAAATGGGCTCTTCCATGATGTAGTTGCTTAATTCATTATGATTTATTAATGTTTTTTGAGTAATTTTTCTCAGATTCCATTTTGTAAATGAATAAGCCAACTGCTTTTATAGTTATTAAATTTCATTTGGAGTCTTAAGCTGTGTTTTATATATTTATATATATATATATATATATATATATATATATACGAGCAAAATGCTCCTAATCCAATGGACGGTGTTGAGTTGTCAAACATTTAAACCAAATTTTCTCAAAGCAACTTGTCCAACCATCTCATAGGTCTCCCCTTTGAGACCCCTGATTTAACTTAAATTTGAGACACCAGCAAAAGAAAAAATAAAGATAGACTTTTTTATTATTCCAAAGAAAAACGATTTTATTCACTTTATTGATCACATTCTCACCTGGAATCGATTTTTGTAATTTTTTCAAGACTCACCCTGATATCGTCGGTATCTACATATCAAATTTGAGCGCAATCGGATGGAGGATGCCCGAGATCCTAGAAGACACACACACAGATGGACAGAATGGATTTTATATAATATATATATATATATATATATATATATATATATATATCATATCATATCATATCATATCATATATATAGCAATTCATCAGTTATTTGTGTATCATAAGAAATTATGCTGAACATTATAACTTCATGCACCTCAATTACTTGCATGAAAATTTCATCATTCATATTTTAGATCGAACAAGCTTTTAATAACAGATATTAATTTTTAATTTATGTGGTAGTGACATATGGAAAGTGCTAACCACTTTGCCAAATGGCAAACAACCAAATCTTAATACAATGATGATGTTGTTCTCTTAGACAAAATACTTCATTCTACTTGTTTCAATCAGTTTATCTAAAAATATCTACCACTCCTATTATTTTCGTTTTGTCCATTTCAGCATTAATCTAGCAGACCTGTGATCATAGATCTTTCAGCTGGGGCCATCATAAAGCACTGCAATGTCCAGTATGTCCTTTCCTTGTTAAAAAAGTAGATTGTTTGTTGAAGTTTTGGCTGCTGTTTCATGCAGGTTAAATAACTCTGTTGAGGTCTTCTTGTTGGCTTACATACCATCCTTCTTTCTGAATTAAGTAGCTTACATCCATGTTTGATAGCAGCAAACTCTAAATTTTTTTATGAATGGATGATGTACGATTTCATGTAACCTTACAACAACCAGAGATCCTCTACATGGTCGTTTGACTGTATAGAAACTACAACTAAATATCCCTCAAATCATACACCATCTTTTTAAGTAAGTAAGAACACATTTGTTATTACAATGCCTGATATACAAAAATACAAGATGATTATGACTGGATTATTTTTGAACATATGTCTGCTCAATCAGGGTTAGCCTGGGGCTAAACAGCTACAGCCTATATCAGTGTAGTAAATGAAAGCATATTGAAGGGAAAATGAAATAAAAACTGCAATATTTATACCACATAATTAAACTGGACAATTGATCAGCATACATATTTCATCATCCTACAGTCGTTAAGATAATCTTCAGTGCTCCGGATTGGTATTTTGCCAATATTCCATTTAACAGTTACATAATAGTGATGGGTGATTTTAACCTCCCTCATGTGAACTGGCCCACAAATACTCCGAAGTTAGGCAAGTGCTCTACATCAGATAGGGCAGCAGCAGAACTGCTCTTTAATCTGATGGATGAGTATTTCCTGACTCAGCTAGTGCTTGAACCAACGAGACAGAATAAAACGATCTTGGATCTGGTACTGACCAATCACTCTAGCTACGTTCACAGCATTTCAGTCGAAAAAACTCTCCTCTCAGACCACGACATGGTACTCTGCAATCTTAATTCCCGACGTATAAAAACCAAACCAGCCAATCTCACTCCATGGCACCCATTTGACAACATAAATTTCCACAAAGCGGACTGGGGAACAATCAGAAAGGATCTGTCTTCCATCGACTGGTCTTTTACTCTCAATTCCCCTCATATTGAGACCGCGTGGCAGCACTTTGAAACCATTGTCACCGACACATGCTCTAAACACGCTCCCACGAAATCTACTAACACAAACAGAAACCAGCTCCCTAAAAAGAAAAAACACTCATCAGGCGCATCAAAAGACTCAACAAAAAAATCAACCAATTAAAATATTCCCACACGCAACATCCACATTCAACAACAACAAAAGACTAGAGCTGGAAAAACTTCATCTGTAGACTGACATGAAAACCTCCATTGAAAATCAAAGAGCTGTGGAGGAACAATGGGTAATCAAAAACATCAAACAGAACCCAAAAGTGTTCTATTCTTATGCAAATAAGCATAGAACCACTGTCTCACCTATTGGCCATTGATTGATGAAAACGGCATTCCCCAAAACGATGCTAAAGAAATGGCAGAAATACTGCAGAAACAATATTGCTCTGTCTTCAGTGTTCCCACTGATATTGACGTGAGGGAAACGAACGAAGTGACTCCCAACACAAAATCTCAGACATAACCTTCACTGCCACCGACATCGTAGCAGCAATAAATGAGGTCAAACATTACTCTGCTGTAGGCCCTGATAGATTTCCCGCCAGTCTCCTGAAGGAATGTAGATATCAACTTGCAGTCCCTCTGACCAACCTCTGGAGAAACTCGTTAGACGCAGGTTATATACCGAAAAAGTTTCTATCCCAGTCGGTCATCCCGGTTTTCAAACAGGGAAACGGATCCCTCGCAGTCAACTATCGCCCAATCTCACTCACCTCCCACATCATTAAAGTGTTTGAAAGAGTGTTAAGATCAAGGATAGCTGACTTCCTGGAGACCCACAAACTCCTAAATTCAAATCAGCATGGCTTTCGCTGTGGCAGGGACTGTCTAACACAGCTCTTACACCACATTGAAGATGTACTCAAAGCCTTGGGAACAGGTTCGAACTCTGACGTCATATACCTTGACTTCAGTAAAGCGTTCGACAGGGTAGACCATAACATCCTACTCTCAAAATTGGCAAATGTTGGAATCCGTGGAAAAGTTCTACACTGGATTCAGTATTTCCTAGCGAATAGAACACAACATGTTGTAGTTGATGGAGTCCACTCAAACCCAGCAAAAGTCACCAGCGGTGTTCCCCAGGGAACTGTTTTGGGTCCGCTACTCTTCATAATTTATGTAAACGACCTTTCCAGTGTCGTACATCACTGCAAAGTGAAAATATTCGCTGATGACACTAAGCTCCAGCAAATCGTCAATGAAGAAGCAGACCGAACTCAACTCCAGTCTGATCTATATGCTGTGAGTCAATGGGCAGACAGAAACAAAATGCAACTGAATGAGGGAAAATTTGAGCTGATGCATTTTGGAAGAAATTCCTCACTAAAACAACCATACTCTCTTCCTTCAGGGGAACCGCTCACAGCCTCTAACAATATCAGAGACCTGGGTGTAATTGTTGATGACGATCTCAGTTGGAGTGCACACATCAACAAGAAGGTCGATACAGCTCGTAGGATGAGTTCCTGGATCTTAAGAACTTTCTGGTCCAGAGAACAAGGTGTCATCATACCACTTTTTTCATCCTTTGTACGGCCACACCTTGAATACTGCTGCCCACTGTGGTCTCCTCACACAAGACAAAACATCTCCAGAATTGAGTCACCCCAGAGGGCTCTCACTAAACAAATTGAAGGCATGGCTGCTCTCGACTATTGGGATCGCCTTAAAGCCTTGAAACTTTACTCCCTCCAGCGTCGCCGTGAGTGGTACATCATTTGTATGATGTGGAAAATATACCGCCAACTTTGCCCAAACGACCTAAACATTAGCTTCAAGGTTCATCCGAGACTTGGACCACGGGCTATACGTCCCCTGCCAAATTCAAGATCACAACATACATGTACACTGCAACATAATTTCTTTTCCTCAACAGGCCCTGCCCTATTTAACATTGTCCCGAGGGAGATCAAAGAGGAAAAGGATCCCATCAACTTCAAACAGAGTCTGGATAGATTCCTTCAAAGAATACCAGATAAGCCACCCATAATTGGATACAACTCACCCAACAAGAACTCATTACTTGAACAAAACTGGATACAACTCACCCAACAAGAACTCACTACTTGAACAAAACTTGACTTAAACAGGATTCGAATAATCCTATCAGGTGGTGCTATTAAGTTAGACATGGCCTGGACCAATCTCTGGTCGAAACATATCTAAGTTTTATCTAAGTTTTAAGTTTTATATATATATATATGTATATATATATATATATATATTTATTTATATAGATGTATATATATTTATATATATATATGTATATATATTTATATATATATGTATATATATTTATATATGTATATGTATATGTATATATATTTATATATATATATATATACATACAAATATTCTATAATTATAAACATAATTATAATATAGGGGTCAGCTAATTGCTTCACCACATACCGAATTTAGAAATAGGAGTTTAAAATTCCTTTTCTATTATACGTGCATATTTAACCCTTGCACTTTCAAATTTTATATTGGAAATGCTACACTGTTGATTAGAAGAGAAGTAAGTAATTAAACACTTTAATCTCGAAACACATCTGTGGCTAATCAGAGTCGTATTGAGTCATTATTTTTCTCTTTACCTAAGTAAAATAAAGTGTGTTACTGTCTGGGAAATTCTTACGATAGTAGAAAAGGAATTTTTAACTCCTAATTCTAAATTCGGTATGTGCTGAAGCAATTAGCTGACCCCTAATTATAGAATATTTGTATAATTTTACCTATAAAGGTTATTTTAACATACTGATCTACTTGGTAAAATTATTAATTAATTAATTTATTTGACCCTTTTATTATTAATACATTTATATATATATATGTATTTATATTTATATATATGTATATATATATATCATCATCATCATCATCATTTAGCGTCCGTTTTCCATGCTAGCATGGGTTGGACGGTTCAACTGGGGTCTGTGAAGCCGGAAGGCTTCATCAGGCCCAGTCAGATCTGGCAGTGTTTCTATGGCTGGATGCCCTTCCTAACGCCAACCACTCCGTGAGTGTAGTGGGTGCTTTTTACGTGCCACCCGCACAGGTGCCAGACAGAGCTGGCAAATAGTCACGAACGGATGGTGCTTTTACGTGCCACAGGCACGGGGGCCAGGCGAGGCTGGCAACGGACACGAGCGGATGGTGCTTTTACGTGCCACCGGCACAGAGGCCAGATGTGGCGGAGCCGGCAACGACCATGATCGGATGGTTTGCTTAACCACAGCTGCAATTTCCACTGATGTTGATCGACCTCAATTTTGGTTCTACTTTCTGATATCTGATTTGATTTGGTTTGATTTTGATTTTGACTGTTCTCACTGGTCTTGCCGGGTCTTCTCATGCACAGCATACTTCCATAGGTCTCGGTCTCTAGTCATTTCCTTGGTGAGACCTAAACTTCGAAGGTCGTGCTTCACCACCTCGTCCCAGGTTTTCCTGGGTCTACCTCTTCCACAGGTTCCCTCAACTCCTAGGGTGTGGCACTTTTGCACACAACTATCTTCACCCATTCTCGTCACATGCCCATACCAGCACAGACGTCTCTCTTGCACACCACAACTGATGCTTCTTAGGTCCAACTTTTCTCTCAAGGTACTTACACTCTGTCGATTATGAACACTGACATTACACATCCATCGGAGCATACTGGCTTTATTTCTTGCGAGCTTACGCATATCCTCAGCAGTCACAGCCCATGTTTCACTACCATGTAGCATGGCCGTTCGTACACATGCATCATACAGTCTGCCTTTTACTCTGAGCGAGAGGCCTTTTGTCACTAGCAGGGGTAAGAGCTCTCTAAACTTTTCCCAGGCTATTCTTACTCTAGCAGTTACACTTTCAGCACACCCACCCCCGCTACTGACTTGGTCACCTAGGTAGCGGAAGCTATCAACTACTTCTAGTTTTTCTCCCTGGAACATGGTAGACGTTGGTCTCTGCACATTTTCAGTGTTTATTGCTCCTGAGCATCTGCCACAGACAAAAACTATTTTCCTAGTTAGCCTTCCTTTGACATTGCTACACCTCTTATGTGTCCATAGCTTGCACTTGGTGCACCTTATAGAGTTTCTACCTACATCTTTTCTACAGATCGAGCAGGGCCATCTACCTGAAGGCGTTTGTGACTTGTCTACTTTCCTACTTATTAGGACTTTGGTTTTGGCTAGGTTGATTCTAAGGCCCTTCGATTCTAAACCTTGCTTCCACACCTGAAACTTCTCCAGTTTTGATAGTGACTCAGCAATTAGAGCAAGGTCATCAGCATAGAGGAGCTCCCAGGGGCATCCTGTCTTGAATTCCTCTGTTATTGCCTGGAGGACTATGATAAATAGGAGGGGACTGAGGACTGAACCTTGGTGGACCCCAACCTCTACCAGGAATTCTTCACTGTACTCGTTGCCAACCCTCACCTTACTAGCAGTGTCTAGTATATATATATATATGTAAGTATGTATGTATGTGTGTATGCATGTATATATATATATGTAAGTATGTATGTATGTGTGTATGCATGTATATATATATGTGTGTGTGTGTGTGAAGTGTTTTTCAAAATGGAGGTGGACACCTTTCTCCATGGGATCGCTTTGAAAATTATTAAGACATTAGGATATTTTTCTACTTATCTTAACATGAAACCAATGGTAGCCTTAATTCCCAAACAAAGAAATCATATCCCCCAATGCGGTGTTGAGCACTCATTTTCATAGTTCGGCATTTACATACATACACACAATTGCATCTTTCATTTATTTTGTATTTGCCATTTTTTTTGGTTCAACTGTCTTTTCTGTTTCCATATCTGCTCAACAAAGATCTTTCTTACAGCTGACTTCCTGTCACGTGACCACCTATACCATGTTTTAGTATGTTTCAACACATTTTCTCTCTCTCTCTCTCTCCATATATATGTGTGTATGTGTTGGGAGTATTGCTGTTTGGGGATATCTTATGGTAGTGGAATAGTATTTAACTGCTATTTCTAAATTTTGGTAAGTGGTGAAGCAATTTTGCTGAACCCTAATTATAATCATGCTTATAATTATAGAATTTTTGTATGTATGTGTGTGTGTATATATATCACTGTATGTATATATATATCACCATGATCACCGTGACCGACTGGGCTATCAGATGTTGCTGCACATCACTGGTCACAATGCGCTTCACATTGTTTTACCCTTCAAATGATGCCACCCCACTGGCTAAGAGAGCAGGCCAACAGAAGAAAGAGTGAGAGAAAGTTGTGGCAAAAGAGTACAGCAGGGGTCGCTACCACCCCCTGCTGGAGCCTTGTGGAGCTTTAGGTGTTTTCGCTCAATAATCACTCATAATGCCCAGTCTGGGAATCGAAACCACGATCCTACGACTGCGAGTCCACTACACTTACCAATGGGCCATTGGGCCTCCACACACACACATAGATATATATTGTACTGGTAAGTTCAACAAAGTACTCTAATCTGGTGAGAGGTAAATAATATTTAATAAGCACAATACATGTATTTATGTGCCACTATTAGTTTCATGTGATGAAAACATCTCAGGCAGCATTTTTTAACATGTCTGGTGCCTTGACACAATTCTCAGGTTCTGCCCACATGATCTAACAAGCTAAAACAGGAGGATAGTGTGAGTTCTTTGCTTTTTCCTTTTCCAGTTTTTCAACCTCCCACCTTTTACATCCACTTCCTTTTCACCTTTTCTCATTTATTTCTCTCATCCTATCATCCTGTTTTAGCTTGTTATGTCACATAGGTGCAGCCTAAGGATTACAGAAAGGCACCAAACATGTTAAAAAATGCTGTCTGAGATCTTTTCATTGCATGAAACTATTAACAGGTCATAGAAATATATATTACCATATATTGCCTTTATTAAATAATAATATATATATATATATATATATATATGTACAAAAATTCTATAATTATGAGTATAATTATAATTAGGGTTCAGCAAAAATTTGCTTTGCCACGTACTGAAATTTAGAAATAGCAGTTAAACTACTATTTCACTACCATAAGAAAATCTCCCGGACAGCAATACTCATCAGCTCACGCAGGTAAAGAGAAATATATAACGAATCCACCCGGCTTTGATTAACTATATACGTGTATCAGAGTTAGAGAGATGGGAAAAATGTTAAATCATATTTCTACTCTCTCATTCTCCTCTTCAGTACAGTAATTCAAGATTTCAAATTTGAGAGCACTGACAAATTAAGCATATTATTATTTTATATAGGTGCTCCAGCATGGCCGCAGTCAAATGACTGAAACAAGTGAAAGAGAAAGAGAAAAGAGATATACATACAGTTGGCATTATATCATAAGGATTTATAAATTTTTTTAAATGAATGTGAAATAATTCTTTTCTGGAATGGATTTTGAAGCCCACTTAAAGATATAAAATAATATGTAAAACTGGGATGCAGAACCCTTTTGAGATAGAAAAAGTCAACGGCTGCCTTCAGCATTTTCTAGCCCAAAAATGTTTTTCAACATAATTTCACACACTATAATCTGTCACTTTATGTATGCTTTCAGATCCTTTCCAAAAAAGATATATATATGTGTGTGTATATATATATATATATATATATATATATATATATCCTCTATTTACAAAATAGTCCTTGCAACTAGCCAAAGGAAGTTTTATATTTCATTATCCAAGCCAAATTAGCTTAGAGTGCTAGAAGTTTTCTTTTTTCTGTAAAGTTACGCAGACTAGTAACTTTTCTATGAATGAGACAATAATTTATTGTTATTCTGACATAATTTTGGCATGATTTCAATTGAAGACTGTGACATGAAAAGATTCAGTTTGTTCAGCACATCAATCTCAAATTATTTTCCTTGATATATATATATATATATATAGGATAATGGAAAAACAATGCACCAATATATTTATGTATGTATGAATGTTTATATATATATATATATGTATGAATGTATATGTATGAATCTATATATGTGTGTATGTGTATGTATATATATATATTTACATATATGTACACATAAATACATACACACCTACACATATACATACACATAAATATATACTTATATATATAGACACATTCATATATATATATATATATATATATATATATATAGGCGCAGGAGTGGCTGTGTGGTAAGTAGCTTGCTAACCAACCACATGGTTCTGGGTTCAGTCCCACTGCATGGCATCTTGGGCAAGTGTCTTCTACTATAGCCCCGGACCGACCAATGCCTTGTGAGTGGATTTGATAGACGGAAACTGAAAGAAGCCTGTCGTATATATATATATATATATGCATATACATATATACATATATATATATATATGTCCTATACAGAGAGGCTGTCAGCAAGGTTAGGATTGGCAATGAATATAATGAAGAATTCCGGGTAGAAGTAGGTGTACACCAGGGCTCAGCCCTCAGTCCCCTTTTATTCATCATAGTCCTCCATGCAATAACAGAGGAATTCAAAACAGGTTGCCCCTGGGAGCTCCTCTATGCTGATGACCTGGCTCTCATAGCAGAATCACTATCGGAACTAGAAAAGAAATTTCGGGTGTGGAAGCAAGGGTTAGAATCAAAGGGCCTTAGAGTAAATGTAGCAAAGACCAAAGTTATAGTAAGCAGAAAGGCGAACTCAGCACACACACCCTTGGGCAGGTGGCCCTGCTCGATCTGTAGGAAAGGTGTAGGTAGAAACTCCATAAGATGTACCCAGTGTAAGCTATGGACGCATAAGAGGTGCAGCAACATCAAAGGGAAATTAACTGATAAGATAGCTTTCATGTGCGGCAGATGCACAGGGACAATAGACACCACAGATACTCAGAAAACAGATTCCATCACACTCCAGGGGAAGAAACTAGAAGTAGTTGATAGTTTCCGCTACCTGGGTGACCAAGTTAGTAGTGGAGGTGGATGCTCAGAGAGTGTCACCACTAGAATACGAATAGCCTGGGCAAGGTTTAGAAAGCTCCTACCCCTACTGGCGACAAAGGGTCTCTCGCTCAGAGTTAAAGGTAGATTGTATGATGCATGTGTGCAAACTGCCATGCTTCACAGTAGTGAAACATGGGCCGTGACTGCAGAGGACATGTGTAGACTTGAAAGAAATGAAGCTAGCATGATCCGCTGGATGTGTAATGTCAGTGTGCGCGCACGACAGAGTGTAAGCACCCTGAGAGAAATGCTGGACATAAGAAGCATCAGATGTGGTGTGCAAGAGCGACGCTTGCGATGGTATGGTCATGTACTGCGGATGGATGAGGAGAGATGTGTGAAGAAGTGCCTCTCCCAAACAGTTGAAGGTATCAGGGGGAGAGGTAGACCCAGGAAGACATGGGATGAGGTAGTCAAGCATGACCTCAGAGCGTTGGGCCTCACAGAGGCAATGGCGAAGGACCGAGATCTCTGGAGATATGCTGTGACTGCAAAGACCCGGGCTGCTTCTGGCACCAGTTCCGCATAGCCCCTGCCCATTCAAAGTACCTTGGATTCCAGAACATCCCGCTGTGCTTGAGGAGACCTTTTGAGTCAAGTACATGAACATCGAAATAAATATCAATGGAAATAGTAGATGTGGTACCTGTGCCGGTGGCACATAAAAAGCACCATCCGTACGTGGCCGATGCCAGCGCCACCTCGACTGGCTTCTGTGCCGGTGGCACATAAAAAGCACCATCCGAACGTGACCAATGCCAGTGCCACCTTGGCTGGCTTCCGTGCCGTTGGCACGTTAAAAGCACCAACCGATCGTGACCGATGCCAGACTCCCCTGGCACCTGTGCCGGTGGTACGTAAAAGGCACCCACTACACTCGTGGAGTGGTTGGCGTTAGGAAGGGCATCCAGCTGTAGAAACACTGCCAGATCAGATTGGCAGATTAACATTGTGGAGTAAGTGTGAGAGGCCAAATCTGACCAGTTTTAACATAAACCAGTTAGAATATTTGGGTCAGATATATCCAGTTAAAATGTTAAAAGGTTAAGACTCAAAGCAGGATAGAAATAATCTATCATTACATTGGATAATTTCGAATTTGCAAAACACAAGAGGTGGATGTTCACGTAATTGATTTGAACTATATTTTCTTCCATAATTTTCTTGTTGCTTAAACTAGTACCACATTCAAACACACAGGTCTATGTCCCTATATGTGTGTGTAAATATTTCTAAATTTTTTTTAAAGCCAAATCAATGCTAGTTAAAACAAATAATATAAATCAACCTTGTGTTTTGATATTTTGAGGTTAGGACCCTTCTTCAGGAAATCTTCAGAGATATGGTGTTGTGAACTAAGAAACATGCACATACAATTTTGTGATTTAAGTAACAATTATTCATTTTTTTTTTCACAGATAAAGAGGTGGTGTGGGGTGGGGAAAGGGGCTGTTCTCCTACTGAATGGGCTCTGAACTCATGAAGCATGTCAAGACATTTTTTACTTTCCCCTGATATAGAGAATAATGAAACGTATTTACATCTGATGAAGTCCAACTCTAAAAGCTTTTCAAAGCTGTCGTTTAACTAGAAATTCACCCAGTTTTATACATATGTATTTATTTCCCATGCACACAAATGTATATGTGTATATTTATATATACATATATACATATTTGTGCATCTGTGTGTGTGTGTGTGTGTGCACGTTTCTGAATAATGAGATGTGGTTCCGATTAATCCTTCTCCAATCTCTTTCTATGTTTGGCTTTAGATTTATTGATTAAGTAAATTGTAGTTTTTAATCCCAGCAGTTTACACTTACTTATGTCTGAGATTAAAGACAAAATAGAAAATTAATCTGTGTTAATGGCTGCAGATGGCATATCTGAGTAGGTGAAATAGTGTCTATCATCTAGATTATAAAATGTATGTTTTTCATGGGCACTCTCTCTCTCTCTCTCTCTCTCTTCCCCTCTCTCTCTCTCACTATATATATATATATATATATATATACATGTGTGCATGTATATGAGTTTCCAGTATTAAGACATATACATAGATCACAGGATACATCCAAATTAATCTTAGCAGGGTATTTTCCGTCAGTAGTTCACTCAACAAATGTTCATGTGAATTATTTGTGGCCAGATGAAAACTAGAAAAGAAGTTTTATTTGTGTGTGTGTGTGTGTGTGTGCAGGCATGGCTGTGTGGTTTTGGGTTCAGTCATACTGCATGGTACCTTTGACAAGTGTCTTTACTTTAGCATCAGGCTGACCAAAGCCTTGTGAGTGTATTAGGTAGGTGGAAGCTGAAATAAACCTGTCACATCCATGCATATGTCTGTGTGTGTTTGTGTTTGTCCCTACCACCACTTGACAACTGGTAACTTAGCAGTTTGGCAAAACAGATTGATAGAATAAGTAATAGGCTTAAAAAGACTAAGTGCTGATGTTGATTCATTCGACTAAAAATTCTTCAATGCAGTGTCGCAGTATGGCTGAAATAAGTAAAATATAAAAGATCTACTATAATGTGTTTTTCTCCATCACAACAAATAAATGAGAAAGGAAGGGATGATAATTGAATAAAGAAAGAAAGAAGGGGTGATGGCAAACTGGTAATGGGATGGTAGAAATTCTATAGTGGAAACAGAAATCAAACAGCGTTTCAACTCTGTGTGAAGATATGTGTGTGTATGTAAAAGGGAGGCATGTGAATGTTTGTGTGTGTGTGCATGTGTGTGTATGTGTGCAATGGAAGTGGGATGGTGAATAGTCAACACTGAAAAGAAAAATCAAACAGCGTTTCAACTCTGTGTGAGTATATGTGTGTATGTGTGTACATGTACAAGGGAAGTATGTGAATATTTGTATGCATGAACCAGTGTTCTTTCAGTAACAAACAGTGATTGATGTCACATCTCAAAAGACAACCACTAGGTAGCATTGACAAGGGTATTAATTTGATTTACCATTGATATTCTATCTGTTATATTAAAAATAATTATTACACTCACACACACACACTTTCACAAATATATACACATACAAACTCATTAGAGAAAATAATTATTGCCTGACTGTATCAAGAATATAAAACGACTGCAGTTGAAAGATAAATCATAAATTTGGTAATAAAAGAATTATTAAACTAAAAACTTGGTTTTGTACCTGATTACCTCTGCTAGGCAGAGGTATTGTATTCAGCCGTGTTTGTTTGTTTGTTTGTCTCTGGACAAGATATCGCAAGAACCACTGCATGGATTCAAATGAAACTTTCGTGACTGGCACAAAGTGATTAGGTTTTGGGATTGATCCCATACTGGACAAGGATTCTGGATTATTTTTCCTGTTTATTTGCTTAATTTTTAGAGTAGTTGGGTTCATTTTTATATTCTCGTTTGGGAGAGCAGTTGAGTTTATTTCAGATAATATTCTCATTTTAAAAATCATCTCTGGCTAATCATTGAGAGGACATTGGTGTTGCCTTTTGATGGCAAGGGCCAGCTAGTATATATGATAATATTGAACAGTAAAATGAGTACACACAACTGCATTTGATGGATAAATATTCTTTATTTGTGCATTAATAAGGCTACCAATGGTTTTATGTGGTATTAATTTCCACAATTCTCTAATGATCCTCTTAAAAATTATGATTATCACCTCCATTTTGAATGAGAAAACACGAGACAATGTAAAATGAATACATAGATGAGAAGAGGCAACATTATATGTATGTATGTATGATTTTTCCTTGAGTTTTATTTAAGTTCTTGAGAAAGTTCAACCAGTCACTAACAAAGTGACAAAACTTGTTAAGGGAGTTCATGGTGTTTGTAAAAATGTGGTTGAGTTGGTATGTTAGTTTAATTCAGAAGTTACAACTGATACATAGAGGTCTTACTAACATCTCTCTTGCTAACGAATTACCTGTGCCTTTGATGCTTTCAAAACCATGCAGAATAAGGGATCCTTTATTTGAGAAACAGATAAGGATTAGCAACAAGAAGGAGAGCCAACTGTAAAACAATTCCACAATAACGTAGGCATAGGAGTGGCTGTGTAGTAAGTAGCTTGCTTACCAACTTCATGGTTCCGGGTTCAGTCCCACTGTGTGACACCGTGGGGAAGTGTCTTCTACTATAGCCTCGGGCCAACCAAAGCCTTGTGAGTGGATTTGGTAGACAGAAACTGAAAGAAGCCAGTAGTATATATGTATATGTATATATGTATGTGTGTATATGTTTGTGTGCCTGTGTTTGTCCCCCCCCCAACATCGCTTGACAACCGATGCTGGTGTGTTTACATCCCCCGTAACTTAGTAGTTCGGCAAAAGAGACTGATAGAATATGTACTAGGCTTACAAAAAATAAGTCCTGAGGTCGATTTGCTTGACTAAAAAAGGCAGCGCTCCAGCATGGCCACAGTCAAATGACTGAAACTAGTAAAAGAGTAACATTCATCTAATCCATGCTAGCATGGAAAAAATAAATACCAGACATAAAACAAACAAACAAAATCAAACACAAACTAAAATATTTGTTTCAGTAATGGTTAATTTGCATATCATGCATTTGTTAACAACACGATTAAATAAATAATGAATATTCATGCAAAACATTGTGTATTTGGAAGTGCAAGTCAAACCAATAAACATAATCTTTTGTCCATTCAAATGTACAAATACCTATTTATAGTAGATTACACTATTGAACTTTAACACTTCTGTGAAAGTAGTGGGGATTTTTTTTCTTGCTTGATTTTGCAGCTCTCAATCCAGTTGTAATTCAGGTGAAGTGACATTAAAATAAGCAACTTCTGATATTGGCTGCAAGTTATAATTATGTTATTCTCTACACTCAGTAGTCAAATGTTTGGGTTAGACTTCTTTTCCTTTGATCTTTCTATTACTTGTTTCAGTCTTTGGACTGCAGCCACGTTGGGGGTTCCGCTTTGAAGGGTTTTAGTTGAACAAATTCTTCCTCTTCTTTTTTGGTTTGCTTTATAATTTGATACTTATTCTATCAGCCCCCTTTTACTGAACTGCTAGGTTATGGGGACGTAACTACTGGTACATGAACAAACCAACTCTGGTTGCCAGATGGTCGGAGAGTAGGCGACAAACACAAACATAAAGATACAAACACATAGACACACACACACATACACACATGTACACTATCACACACATATATGTATGTATATATATATATATATGTATATGTATGGTAGCACACTTCTCACAAAAACATAGAGGTGGAGGTTCGAGTTTCATGTGTACGGAAAACCCTACTTTTTTAAGGTGGTGCTCCGGCATGGCCACAGACAAATGCCTGAAACAAGTAAAAGAATATATATATATATATATATATATATATATACTTGATGGTCTTTCACAGAGTTTCAATCAACCAAATTCCTTCACAAAGTATTGATGGGCCCAAAGGTATAGTTGAAGGCTCTTGCTCAAGGTGGTCATGTTGAGGGATTGAATCTGACCTGAAGCCACATGGCTGCAAGGTAAACTTCTTAACCTAACAGCTATGCTTGCACTTCTGTGTCTAAAATAACTTTCTCTGCAATCAGCTGTCACTATCTGCTGCACCTGTAATGCACATAACAGTGCAGTGAAATAACCATCTTACAGTTACATTAAATACAATTCATAATGATTCCACATGCTGTGTTGGTTAGATTTTTCTCTGCCCTGAAATCCACCTCCATCAACTGTGACATTTTTTTCAGCTTCCTTGACATCTCCGTCATAAGCTACAGCAACCAGCTTTCAACTTTTATACATTACAAACCTATAAAGACTCATTTCTACTTATTATTATTATTATTGTGAAGTATATTTGCCACTTAAATGTGGCTAACCCCTAAGGGTGGATGCGGCTGTAGCTTGTAGCCCCAGGAGGACACCTCCTCCGGCTGACTATTGACACACTTTTGGGGCTACAAGCTACAGTAGCATCCACCCTTAGAGGTTAGCCACATTTAAGTGACAAATATACTTCACAATGTCGTGCAGCTTCTGTTTATACCTCACTCAGAGATTTATTATTGATTATTATCATCATCATTATCATTATCATTACTATTAGTGAGGGCACATGGCTTAGTGGTTAGGGTGTTGCACTTGCAATCTAGCAATCATGATTTCAACTCCTGGACTGGGTGGTACGTTGTGTTCTCAAACATAAACCACTTCTTCATCTCATGTTGCTCTGTGATCACTTTGACACTTGACACATGGTTTACCGTGCACCTGTTCAATGTCGATTTAATGGAAGCTGTGAGTTTAATGTGCAGCATGAACTCTTGATCCCTATAAAGAAATCCTCTCTACAGGTTGTTCAGCAAAAGCTGAATGCTCATACGTTGTCTTCAATGGGAGAGTCCATCATGATTATTATTATGATTAGGGTAGTAATCTGGCAGAATCATTGGAATATTGAACACAATGATTGGAAGCATTTCATTCAGCTCATTCTGTTCTGAATATTCAAATCATGCCAAGGTCAATTTTGTTTTTCATCCTTTCGGGACTGGTAAAATAAGGACCAGTTTAGTACTAAGATCAATGTAATCAATTTGCCCCAGTATGCTCCTAAAATTGCTGGCCTTGTGCCAAAATTTGAAACAATGGCAGTGAGCTGGTAGAATTGCTAGCATGCTGGACAAAATACTTGGCGGCCCTTCTTCTAGCCTTACAGTTCTATATTTATTTATATATTTAACCACTACGCCATATGCCCGTGGGCATATGGCGTAATGGTTAAGAATGTGGGCTACTAACCCCAAGATTCCAAGTTCGATTCCAAGCAGTGGCCTGAACAATAACAACAACAATAATAATAATAATAATAAAAACATCGAAAAAAACCTTAGGAATGAGAACCCAGGTTCAAAATTTCCCCAAGACACCTGAAGAAGGCTTGGAGGATATATCAGCCGAAACATTGTGTTAACAACAAACAAGATGAGGACAAATATCTGTCAAATGTAAATAATGTAGATAATACTAGCCTTACGTTCTGAGTTCAATTTCTGCCAAGGCCAACTTTGACTTCCTTCCATTTGAGGTCAACAAGTTGAGTACTGAAGTTGATATTATTGACTGGCTGTCTCCCTACTAATTTCAAGCTTTTACCTATAGTAGAACAAGTTAATATTATTATGACGGCAGTGGTTTGACAAAGTTGTTACATTGAACAAAATGCTTTGTAGTATTTCTTCCAGATCTTTACATTCTTTGTTCTTGTCCCATTGAGGTGAACTTTGCCTTTCATCACTATAGGGTTAATAAAATGAAGCCATCATTTTATGAAGCTATCAGGTGTAGGAGTGGCTGTGTGGTAAGTAGCTTGCTTACTAACCACATGGTTCCGTATTCAGTCACACTACATGGAACCTTGAGCAAGTGTCTTCTACTATAGCCTTGGGCCGACCAAAGCCTTGTGAGTGGATTTGGTAGATGGAAACTGAAAGGAGCCTGCCGTATATATGTATGTATATATGTGTGTGTTTATATGTTTGTGTGTTTGTGTTTGTCCCTCCAACATTGCTTGACAACCGATGCTGGTGTTTACGTCTCTGTAACTTAGCGGTTCAGCATAAGAGACCAATAGAATAAGTACTAGACTTACAAAGAATAAGTCCTGGGGGTCGATTTGCTCAACTAAAGGTGGTGCTCCAGCATGGCCACAGTCAAATGACTGAAACAAGTAAAAGAGTCAAGTACTAGAGTCAATTTCAATCCTCCACATGACACATGAACTTATTCTATTTTACAAACTTTATATATATATATATATTTTTTTATGCTGACCACATACCCTCGTGGGGTCTTTGTGGAATCAGAGCAAAGATTGATCCTTTGTTAATAGGCTGTAGATATGAAAATGCAGACCAACTGAGTGGATAGTTTATTGGACTTCCAGCTCAAAAGGTTATGAGCTCATATCAACTGCACATATTTCATAGAACCTTTCTAACAGTTAGGAACTACTACTATATCTTTCTGAGAATATTATTTATGGCATCATGGTGTTCTATTCAAGGGAACAATCATTGTAACTGTATGCAGCTTAGTGTTGCTTATTGTGAAATAGCATCACTCATGCCTTGGTCTATTCAAGTTTCAACTATTACATCATTCACAAATGTTGGCTGAGCCATTGCACTTGTAATAATACCAGATATCAGTACAACTTTTTATTCAAATTTGAACCCCTTGTCAAATCATTACTAGAAATATATTAAATCAAAATCCCATTTTTTTAAGGCTTAGTCAGAAGAAGGACAGTACCTGTGGCCCTTTGTAGAGATTCTGCGAATGGTGGAAGGAAGGGAGGTAGTTATCCTTACAACAGCCACCTTGCTTGAATTCTTCTAACAGGGTACACTTCATTTAAAGGTACCCCTGGTGGGATGGAATTTTTTTACACTAGACGATGGACTAAGTTTGCCACTCAAAACCTTTTCGACTATTGGCTGATTTCCTGTCTATCTGTTAACAGATGTTAAGCTTTGATAAATTCAGCTATGTTTATTTTGTCATCTAATGCCAACAAACACATTTTGATCTTTGTTTTAAGTCCAGAGATTGTCTTTGATAGCTCGTAATATTTTTAACTTTTTAAAAATATTTGACTTGTGTGTGTTCATGTTTGTGAAATTTACATTTATTCATATAATGAGGAACAATATTTTTTTAGTTCTCTTTTATATGAGGGGATGCTGAAAAGTTCCTGGCTTTGAGTAAAAGAAAATACAGAAAGATCAGTTTATTCTGTTGTGCCTGGGGAGAGTAATTTTCTTTTTGTGCCTTATGATTTAACACACTCACTGGTAAAATTTCCACTTATCTCTTATTTTTATTTTCCTAAAATTTTCGTTGCGTCTTGCAACCTTTTCACACAACAGAATATGCTTCAACCCAGGAACTCAGTTCAGATTCACACATTTATGGCAGCAGTCCTTCAGTTTTTCTAAGCCCTGCAACAGGACTCAGTATGTCAAGCCTCCAACTAGGCTTTTCATGATACCCTTAAAGCTAGGAACTTTTCAGTACCACCTTATAAGTTACCACACTTTTATTATCATTTACTTTCCTTCTTTCACGTCTTTAACTCTTTCAAAGCTATTATACAGATGATCAGGAGACTGCCCATGTGTTTCAGTTAGTTTCCAGTATAATCAAGATTTCAAATAGGGTTTCATGAAATACCTAGCTCTATGCATTAGTAATAGCCATCCTCCACAGCAGAAGTGTTAATGCCACTCTCCTTGATGAAGTGGATTGTCCTGCAAAAGCCTTGTGCTGGTGCCACAGGAAGGTGCTCATGTCAAAGTCATGATAAAAGCACCCATCAAAAACTGCAAAGTGGTTGGCATTAGGAAGGGCATCCAGCCTGTAGAAACAAAGCCAAATTAGCCAAAGGTAGCGAGCTGGCAGAAACGTTAGCACGCCAGGCGAAATGTTTAGCTGGTATTTCATCTGCCACTACGTTCTGAGTTCAAATTCCACCGATGTCAACTTTGCCTTTCATCCTTTCGGGGTTGATAAATTAAGTACCAGTTACGCACTGGGGTCAATGTAATCAACTTAATCCCTTTGTCTGTCCTTGTTTGTCCCATCTGTGTGTAGCCCTTTGTGGACAGTAAAGAAATAAGAAACAAAACCAAATCAGACTGAAACCTGGTGCAGCTCTCCTGCTTGCCAGCTCTCCTGCTTGCCAGCTCTCCTGCTTGCCAGGTCTCCTGCTTGCCAGGTCTCCTGCTTGCCAGCTCTCCTGCTTGCCAGCTCCAGTCAAACTGTGAAACTCATGCAAGTATGGAAAACACATTCAAGGATCATAATAATGAGGATGATGATGATTATATATATATTTATATATATACGTATATATATATATGTGTGTGTGTGTGTGTGTGTGTGAAGGCACGTGTTTCAGTGGTTAGAGCGTTGAGCTTATGATCGTGAGGTTGTGAGTTTGAATCCCGGACCGGGCTATGTGTTGTGTTCTTGAGCAAGACACTTTATTTCACGTTGCTCCAGTTCACTCAGCTGTAGAAATGAGTTGCGATGTCACTGATGCCAAGCCGTATTGGCCTTTACCTTCCTCTTGGATAACACTGGTGGCATGGAGAGGGGAGGCCGGTATGTATGGGCGACTGCTGGCCTTCCATAAACAACCTTGCCTGGACTAGTGCCTGATAGGGTAACTTCCTAGGTGCAATCCCATGGTCAGTCATGACCGAAGGGGGTCTCAGCAACTCAGCAATATATATATATATATATAAAAGTAAATAAATGGCACAACGAAGTACCAATATTTACTGGAAAATAGCGAACGTAATAAACACGACGCTAATGTATAGCTTCACTGCGTATGTACTAGTAAAGATGCGTGTGTGCAACAAACATGAACATCTGAAAGATCTAGGAAGAACATCTGAAAAATGAAAAACCTAGAAACGGATAATGCAGTACCGGTTTCAGATTCTTCAAAATACGTTTGCCAACGTATATTTGATTTATCTTCATCAGCTGCATATACCTCGACAATATTTCAAATGTTGCCACATCTATGCCAGTACACTCGTCTGAATGCCAGAATAAGAGAGAGAGAGAGAGAGGAGTTGACTAAATGAAGTTTCATATTGGTCATTTTATACTGATGTTTTCATTGAGATATTAATTTAAATAAATATAAATATATTAGGTGGTTAAGAACTTTGCTTTCCAACAACATGGTTTCAAATTCTGTTCCACTGTGTGGCACCTTGGGCAAGTATCTCCAACTACAATGCCGGTTCAACCAAAGTCTCATGAGTAGATTTTGAAGACCAAATCTGAAAGAAAACTCGTGTGTGTGTGTGTGTGTGTGTGCACGTGTACGTGTGTGTGTGCGCGTGTACATGTGTGTATGCGCGTGTACGTGTGTGTGCGTATTTTCTCCTTGTAATGACTATCATCGCATGATAGTTGTGAGTGTCACCATCATGTAAGCGATGTCATTCATTTCAAATCTTCCATGAAAACATGTCCAGCCAAAGATAAATTGTACCTTACTTGCAATCTGGTGAATATTGGTAACAGGAAAGGCCTCCAGCCACAAAAACACTCCTTCAATAAATCCATCTGATTTCATGCAAGCAAGGGAAAGTAGATGTCAAAATAATGATGACAGTGATGATGACATTAGTAGAAGGGTTTCTTGGGATGGTTAGTACTAGAATGCTTCTAAATATAATCTCTTGGTTTTTTTTTATTTAAGTGAAAGATATATTATAGTGGAGGATAATTGAAGCTGTCTAAAGTCTGTCAAATTATGGATGTATTATATATTATCACAAGTACCATTATTTTATTCTGGCAAAGAACCATAATCTGTGCTGGTTTTACTTTTAGTATTAAGTTCCCAACATCAGCAAATACTTTGTTGTTATTCTTAAAATTCCTTTAAAATAACATTCCTCAAATTAACCTTTATGAAGGGCATCCAGCTGTAGAAACACTGCCAGATCAGACTGGAGCCTAGTGCAGCCTCCTGGCTTCCCAGACCCCAGTCGAACTGTCCAACCCATGCTAGCACGGAAAACGGACGTTAAACGACGACGATTTTATTGCCTTCATAAAGCATGCACATGCACACACACTTTCACACACACACATACATGCAAGCACTCACACACACACACATATAGGACAAACTTCTTTCAATTTCCATCTACCAAATCCATTCACAAGACTTTGGTCAACCCATGGTTGGGAAGCAAACCTTTAACCACATAGCTATACCTTCACCTATACACACACACATACACATACACATACAACATACATACACATAGACATAGTACAACTTATATCATTTCTAGTTAGATCTTTTTTGGCTTTAAATCACTTTTTTAAGAAATTAATAGCAAAAATAAACCTCAACTTCACTCAATTTATCTGACTTTATGTCAATCTCGGTGAACCTATTTAAAACTAATAATTATAAAGACACCTAAATAGCAACACTGAGGTGGAAAATCAAATAAAATACATGTGAAAATATGCATAGAACCATTTATTAAAACAGATATAAATTAATAAATTTTCTTTTTTGTTTTGACATGTCACATTGTTTTCTGAGATAAGCTGCATATCTCCGAACCAATTACTGACTTAAATAGATATATGCTTGTTTATATATATCTGGAACACTGCCTTTAGTCAAACAAATCAACCTCAGGACTTATTCTTTGTAAGCCCAGTACTTATTTTATCAGTCACTTTTGCTGAACTGCCAAGTTACAGGGACGAAAACACACCAACATCTGTTGTCAAGTGATGGTGGGGAGACAAAGACAGACACAAATACATACATACATACACACACCCACACACACACACATATGTATATATACAACGGGCTTCTTTCAGTTTCCGTCTACCAAATCCACTCATAAGGGTTTGGTCAACCTGAGGCTATAGTTGAAGACACTTGCCCAAGGTGCCATGCAGTGGGACTGAACCCAGAATCAATACACACACACACATACACACACACATATAAAGCATACAAATAGGTTAAGTTTCACTACAGCTGTTTCAGATGCATTTTTTATTGATGAATAAAATATAATTACATTATGGAGAAAAACATTTTCTTTAGTGAATTAAAAACTTTAAATTTAAAATTTGTTTGGAAAATACCAAGATGTGAAATGTGTGTTGACCTTCTCATTTTGGTAAGAAGTAAGAGAGTATATACATGGCTACGCTAATCTCAGCCTTAATTTAGGGTTGTTATTCTTAAAATACCTTGATTTAATGAATCCTACAATGGTGCTTTTTATGTGCCACAGGAGCCAGTCAGGCAGTTTCTAGCAGGTAACAATTAATTTGTTACTGTTTTCTTGTGAAGATGGGTGATTCACCCAAAATATATAAGGAGTTTCTGTTGTGTCTGGGGAGAGTCATTTTTTTTTTGTGCCTTATAATTTAACACACTCACTGGTAAAATTTCCACCTATTTCTTATTCTTATTTTCCTAAAATTTTCGTTGCGGCTTGCAACAAACTCATATAAAGAATCTTGCAAACCAAATCCAAAAACGAAATATAAGGAGTTGTTATATCATTAATTCTCTCTTCACTTTTTAAGAAAATCTCTGCATTATTTCTTTACTCTTTCACTCCGGTTCAAGCGAATTACTATTCAATTTCTTACACACACACACACATCTCAAAAGTACATAGACAACACTTTTATTTGTGTGTACATTTCTCATAAGTACAATGTTCAAACAAATTAAATCATTAAAAATTGCACAAGACATTTTCTACTAACTAGATCAAGTATTTAAATGCATCAAATAACATTATTTTCATTTCTAGAAATATATCTTTAACACAAAAGGTGACTATTTACTTTTGAGGTGTGCATGTGTGTGTGTATGTGTGGATACATAAAAAGGGTTAAGACACCCTTCAGTCATGAAGAACCATAGGATTACACCTACAAAGTTCCCCTCCAAAGAACAAGTCCAAGCAAAGATGTTTTTTATGGAAGACCATCAGTTGCCCATGCATACCAGCCTCCCTTCTACACAACACTGGTGTTATCCGAGGGAAAGGCAAAGGGGCCGATACAGCATGGCACCAGTGGTGTTGCAACTCATTTCTACTGTTGAGCGAACTGGAGTAACGTGAGATAAAGTATCTTGTTTAAGAACACAACACACAGCGCCATCTGCGTAATTGTACTCACAATCTCATGATTGTGAACCCGACATTCTAAACACAGAGCCATGCGCCTTCACATATGTGTGTGTGTGTGAGTGTAGTTGTTAATAAATACATGATAAAGTAATCGATAGTAGAATACAATTGTATAATTTGTTTTATCTGTTATTCTGGGTATCCTTGGGGTACTGTTGGTTTCTCAGACAAAGAAAAAATAGCTACATTTGCCTGCCTGGGAAACCTGTTACACATTAGGGAAACTCCAGAGTTTTAAGCTCCTAGCTCAATTGAAATATATATATATATATATATATGTATCAACATCATCATCATCATCTTTATCATTTTAGCATCTACTTTTCCATGTTTGCATGGGTCAGACAGCATTTGTTGAGGCAGATTTTCTACAGTTGGATGCCCATCCTGCCACAAACCCTTTTCTCTTTCCAAACAAAGCAATATTTACCCACCAAGGTCAGACATGTTTTCATGGAAAATTGGAAATGGACACCGCTTGTATGACGGTGGCATTTGTTTACAACGATCATGTGATGTCAAGACAAAGAAATACAAATACACTTACACCGACAATAGGTCGAGCTAAATTTGTCACAAGCTCAGAAGGAAAAAAGAAAAACAATTGTAAGCTTTCTTATATGTCTTCTTCAGGACTTATATGGCAAACACCAGAATTTGTAGAAATAAACAACCCTTGCTAATATGCTAAATGAGGATTTTGCTTCTTTATATATATATATATATATATATATATATATATAACAGATCACCTATATAGCTTTATTGTATTACCAAACCCTCTGTAATTAATCATACGCAATTTGTGACAATGCAACTTATCTGTCAGATATCTTATCTATTACATCCTGTAATTTTAAGACTTCAAAAACAATTTTGTTGTCTGCAGTATTTACACACAAAATATACATACACTATGGTTATATGCACACTTAAACTTTTCTTAGTGTTGTCATAGTTTTGAATTAGACATATTTTAGTTTTCTGTGCCTTAGATCAGTGTTTCTCAGTGATTTTACTTTCAAAGCACATTGGAAATCAAACAATGAATTACTGTTATTCTTTGAGTGGGAAGTTTTGAAAAGTAAAGAATTTAAAAGATGTAGAAAACTGTTGTTTGCTTTGATTTGTTCTCAGGTGCAGATTTGGCTGTGTAATTACAAAGTTCACTTCCCAACCGCACGGCTTCAGATTAAGTCCCACCATATTGCCTACTTGCCCACCTTGAGCAAGTATTGCCAACTCTTTAACTATTAAACCTGGCTGACCAAAGCCTTGTAAGTGAATTTTGTAGATGGAAACTGAAAGAAGCCTGCCATGTGCCTCTGTGTGTGTGTGTATGTATGTATGATGTGTAATATATACAGGGTTGGTCAAAAGTCACCTGACAGTAAATCAAAATTCCATAAATATTTAATATTCAATTTTATTTATTCATTCCAATTACATACGAATGTTTGATGATTGAATGCTGTGAATTAAAAATCACCATTTTTTTTTTTACAGCATTTGTCTATTTATTAGCAAAATCTCATATAAAATAATTTTTTGTTTTAATCTTGGAATTAAATGGGATTTGATTTACTGTCAGGTGACTTTTGGCCAACCCATGGCTGCATGGTAAGACGCGTGCTTCCAAATCACAAGTGTCTTCTACTATAGCCTTGGGCCAACCAAAGCCTTGCGAGTGGATTTGATAGACGGAAATTGAAAGAAGCCCGTCGTGGATATATATGTGTGTGTGTGTGTGTCTTTGTGTCTATGTTTGTCCCCTCATCACTGCTTGACAACCAGTGTTGGTGTGTTTATGTCCCCATAACTTAGCAGTTCAGCAAAAGAGACCAATAGAATAAGTACTAGGCTTTAAAAGAAATAAGTCCTGGGGTCAATTTGTTTGACTAAAACTCTTCAAGGTGGTGCTCCAGCATGGCCACAGTCTAAGGACTGAAACAAAAAAAAACAAAAGAATACACACACACACACATATATGTGTGTTAGTGCGCACACACACACACATGTGCATGCATTTGTTTCCTCTTCAGTGTACAAAAGTTACAAGGTATGAACAGTGCTGTTGTCACTTCTCCCATCAACAAATTGGCTGCTCACTTCATGCCTTCCCAAACAAGTAAAATAAGAAATCCCTTATTTAGAATACAGGCAAGGATTAGTAACACAAAGGGCACCTAGTTGTAAAGCAATACCTCAGTAATATATTAATCTAATCCATGCCAGCAAAGAAAATAAAATAAATGTAAAATAAATGGGAAAACATGTATACATGACAAAATTATGAATATTATTATATTTCAGGATACTCTGTCAGGAATTAGTATTGATTTCTAAAGCCTTAAATTCCACTCACAAGACTTTGGTCAACCCAGAACTATTTTGGACGACACTTGCCCAGGACCTCATGATTGAGAAGCAAATTTCTTACCATTCAGTCTCACTTGTACCTATTGTTCGCAAATAGGCACAGGAGTGGCTGTGTGGTAAGTAGCTTGCTTACCAACCACATGGTTCCGGGTTCAGTCCCATTGTGTGGCACCTTGGGAAAGTGTCTTCTACTATTGCCTCGGGCCAACCAAAGACTTGTGAGTGGATTTGGTAGACGGAAACTGAAAGAAGCCAGTCACGTGTGTGTGTGTGTGTTTGTGTGTCTGTGTTTGCCATCCCAACATCGCTTGACAACCGATGCTGGTGTGTTTACATCCCCGTAATTTAGCAGTTCGGCAAAAGAGCCCGATAGAATAAGTACTGGGCTTACAAAGAATAAGTCCTGGGATCAATTTGTTCGACTAAAGGTAGCACTCCAGCATGGCCGCAGTCAAATGACTGAAACAAGGAAAAGAGTAAATAATAAATCAAAAAATCAAAGCTTTGTTTTATGTATATTGTTAACCTCCCACTGTCTTGTCTTCAGTCAACCTAGTTAAAATGTTAAGTCCGGATGATTTTAGAATGGGTATTATTTAGTTATTAAAACATATACTGTTAGATTTCATACTTGGTGAGCTCCCTTAATTCACAGCAGAGTGGGACACTTTAGTCAATGCTAATAAAACAACCATTTTACAGTCACTTTGACCTGTTTGATATACCCTCAAAATTATATCCACCTACAATCTTGAAAAAATAAAACATAGTTTAATGAACTCCTGAATATAAAAAGATGGGATGGTCAGCACTTGAATGAAATTAATCATAGGTGTGCTCAGTTGTAACTGACCTGAGGCTAAACAACAACCTGATTTAATTTCAGCATGGAAAGCTGAGATGAAATTACATATAAAAGAGAAAGGATTGCCTTATGACAGTTTGGAGTTGTAGTTTATAAAAGAAAAGAAACAGGGGGTCTCTAAAGCTAAACATTAATATCTGCATGTATTTAATCTAATGAGGCGAATTTTACAGTGAGTCTAAATGTATACAGAATTTAGTCCATACATGCATACACACATCTGCAAAGCATGTGTAAGTTTATTTGAGGTTATAAAGGAATTAAAGGTAATGCTATGCTATATCGTAATAATCCTTATTATTATTATTGATAAGGTGGCAAGTTGGCCGAATGGTTAGCATGCTGGATGAAATGCTTAGTGGTATTTTGCCTGTCACTCCATTCTGAGTTCAAATTCTGTTGAAGTCGACTTTGCCTTTCATCCTTTCAGGGTTGATAAAATAAGTACCGTTTGAAACCTTGGGTTGGTGTAAATGACTCATCCCCTCCCCCAGAACTGCTCTCCTTGTGGCAAAATTTGAAACAATTATTATTATTATTGATATATATATAAATTGTTATGGTGGCGATTCCACAATTTACAACCAAAAGGCTGAAATATAAACATCACTAAGGGGATTAAAAGTACTTCTCCTGGCTAAGAGTTATTCTGACTCTTATTCCTAGCAATACTGCTGTTAACTGGTACCCTTAGTCATATAGATATATATATATATATACGATAAACTCTCCCGTCATGAGATGACGTATGAGGGTTCAACAATTTCTTTCAAACTACCACACAGATAATTTGTTTGTAGCGATCAAATGTTTGTGTATACACACACACACATATATACACACACACACACACATATATATATATATACACACATATACATACATATGCATATATATCATCATCATCATCGTTTAACGTCCGTTCTCCATGCTAGCATGGGTTGGACGGTTCGACTGGGGATCTGGGAAGCCAGAAGGCTGCACCAGGCTCCGGTCTTATCTGGCAAAGTTTCTACAGCTGGATGCCCTTCCTAACGCCAACCACTCCGAGGAGTGTAGTGGGTGCTTTTTACGTGCCACCTGCACTGGCATTGGCCACGGTCGGATTGGTGCATTTTACGTGCCACCTGCACGGAAGCCAGTCGAGGTGGCACTGGCTTCGGCCACAATTTGGATGGTGCATTTTACGTGCCACCGACACGGAAGCCAGTCGAAGCGGCACTGGCATCGGCCACGATTCGGATGGTGCTTTTTACGTATCTCCAGTCCAGGGGTCCTAGCATCTGCCGGGTGCCAGTCATAGGATTGGTTCAATTTCGATTCCGATTTCACTTGCCCCAACAGGTCTTCGCAAGCAAAGGGGGGTTGGCATAGATGCCTGTCATCGGATGAGGTTCGATATCGACTTCGCTTGCCTCAACAGGTCTTTGTGTGTCCAAGGGAGGAAAGGCATGCATAGGTGGGCTAAGAAAAATAAGAAAAATATTTATTAACTATATCAAACAATCAGGCACCAATAAATGTAAGTAGAATAAACATCCAAGGTAATTCCAAGTAGATCCAAAAATTATTTCGAAGAATTTCAAGAAATTCAGAGTACTAGACAACAAAAATAAAGATGGAAAAAAAAAAACTACATCTTTAATTGTTGAATTCACCATACAATGCAGATGATCATTCCTGTTATATCAACATATTCAGATACAGAAAATATAATTCAAATTCATATATCCAAAAATGTATGTTAGCACAAGATTTTCAAAGTGATCCAAAATTAGAAATGATTGTTCACATTGTGTGGTGAATTCAACAATTATAGACATGATTTTCTCTATACATATTTTTGTTATATATATATATAACAAAAATCATCATCATCATCATCATTTAACATCCGCTTTCCATGCTAGCATGGGTTGGACGATTTGACTGAGGACTGGCAAACCAGATGGTTGCACCAGGCTCCAATCTTGATCTGGCAGAGTTTCTACAGCTGGATGCACTTCCTAATGCCAACCACTCCGAGAGTGTAGTGGGTGCTTTTACGTGCCACGTGCACGGGGGCCAGTCAGGCGGTACTGGCAACGACCTCGCTCGAATGCCACCAGCACAAGCGCCAGTAAGGTGACGCTGGTAACGATCACACTCGAATGGTGCCTTTTAGGTGCCACCGGCACGGAAGCCAGTTAGCCGCTCTGGCAATGATCACGCTCAGATGGTGCTCTTAGCACCCTACTAACTCGGGGCACAAGTGCCAGTAAGGTGACACTGGTAACGATCACACTCGAAAGGTGCCTTTTATGTGCCACTGGCACGGAAGCCAGTTAGTCGCTCTTTCAACGATCACACTTGGATGGCGAAAACAAGTGAAGAAGTATTGCTTTCACATTTATTCTATTGTTTACAGTTGTTTCGACAATGTATGGGTGACAGACCATATAATAAGTTGCTAAACCTGGAAGAGAAAAAAAAACACCCATGCTGGCACCAGGTAGGAAGCACTCATGCCAATGCCATGTGGGAAAGTGTCTATGCCTGTGCCATATAAAAGGCACTTATGCTGGCATCAGGTAGGAAGCACTCATGCCAATGCCATGTGGGAAAGTGTCTATGCCTGTGCCATATAAAAGGCACTTATGCTGGCATCAGGTAGGAAGCACTCATGCCAATGCCATGTGGGAAAGTGTCTATGCCTGTGCCATATAAAAGGCACTTATGCTGGCATCAGGTAGGAAGCACTCATGCCAATGCCATGTGGGAAAGTGTCTATGCCTGTGCCATATAAAAGGCACTTATGCTGGCATCAGGTAGGAAGCACTCATGCCAATGCCATGTGGGAAAGTGTCTATGCCTGTGCCATATAAAAGGCACTTATGCTGGCATCAGGTAGGAAGCACTCATGCCAATGCCATGTGGGAAAGTGTCTATGCCTGTGCCATATAAAAGGCACTTATGCTGGCATCAGGTAGGAAGCACTCATGCCAATGCCATGTGGGAAAGTGTCTATGCCTGTGCCATATAAAAGGCACTTATGCTGGCATCAGGTAGGAAGCACTCATGCCAATGCCATGTGGGAAAGTGTCTATGCCTGTGCCATATAAAAGGCACTTATGCTGGCATCAGGTAGGAAGCACTCATGCCAATGCCATGTGGGAAAGTGTCTATGCCTGTGCCATATAAAAGGCACTTATGCTGGCATCAGGTAGGAAGCACTCATGCCAATGCCATGTGGGAAAGTGTCTATGCCTGTGCCATATAAAAGGCAATTATGCTGGCATCAGGTAGGAAGCACTCATGCCAATGCCATGTGGAAAGTGTCTATGCCTGTGCCATATAAAAGGCACTTATGCTGGCATCAGGTAGGAAGCACTCATGCCAATGCCATGTGGGAAAGTGTCTATGCCTGTGCCATATAAAAGGCACTTATGCTGGCATCAGGTAGGAAGCACTCATGCCAATGCCATGTGGGAAAGTGTCTATGCCTGTGCCATATAAAAGGCACTTATGCTGGCATCAGGTAGGAAGCACTCATGCCAATGCCATGTGGGAAAGTGTCTATGCCTGTGCCATATAAAAGGCACTTATGCTGGCATCAGGTAGGAAGCACTCATGCCAATGCCATGTGGGAAAGTGTCTATGCCTGTGCCATATAAAAGGCACTTATGCTGGCATCAGGTAGGAAGCACTCATGCCAATGCCATGTGGGAAAGTGTCTATGCCTGTGCCATATAAAAGGCACTTATGCTGGCATCAGGTAGGAAGCACTCATGCCAATGCCATGTGGGAAAGTGTCTATGCCTGTGCCATATAAAAGGCAATTATGCTGGCATCAGGTAGGAAGCACTCATGCCAATGCCATGTGGGAAAGTGTCTATGCCTGTGCCATATAAAAGGCACTTATGCTGGCATCACACAAAAGGCACCCATGTCAGTGCCACGTAAAAAGCATCCATGCTGGCACTACATAAAAAAGCCCCAGCTACATGCTGTAAAGGGGTTGGCATTAGGAAGGACATCCAACCATAGAAACCATATCAAAACAGACAACAGGAGCCTGGTGCAGCCCTCCAGCTTGCCAACCCTTGTCAAACTGTCCAACCCACGCTTGTAACAAAAACAGATGTTAAAGGATAATGATGGTGATGATGATGATGATTCATCCCAGTCATGAGTCTGAACCCTGATGAATAAATAAATATTTGTGTTTGCAGGAGTGCTGCCTAAGGCAACTGCCTAGATTTCCAGATCGTCTCTCTCTCTCTCTCTCTCTCTCTCTCTCTCTCTCTCTCTCTCTCTCTCTCTCTCTCTCTCTCTCTCTCTCACACACACTCACTCACTCACTCACTCACTCACTCACTCACTCACTCACTCACTCACTCACACTCACTCACTCACTCACTCACTCACTCACTCACTCACTCACACTTTACAAGGATATGGAGTTCACTTAATGATTTTGGGTTCTATCCCATTATGTAATATCTTGGACATGCATTTTCATCTCTGTTTTCAGGCTGACCAATGCCATATGAATAAATTGGTAGATAGAAACTGTATGGAAGCTTGTGTGTGTGTATATGTATACCTATGTGTAAGAATGTTTGCATTCTGCTTGTCTTCATATGACAAAGCGCAAAATATCAATACCATGTTTAAATCTCCTATAAATGATATATCCTGAGGCTCTGCATTTTCAATTGACATAAGCCTGTTGAATTAATATCCAAAGAAAGGCGAGAGTTGGCAACAGGAAGAGCGTCTGGCCATAAAATATGACTAGCATGGTTAAGCTGACATAAAAATAGCAACGGTGATGACGACAGTTATATAATAAATTAGGAATTTTGAAATTAATTTTCAGGCCAAAACAACTTTTTAATTACATTCAAATATCTTTAATTACTTTCTATCTGAAATCATAATATTTGTAGTTTTAGAAAAAAACAACTTAAAATCCATAACATCAATAGAAATCAATTTTTAAGATTTCCAGTCAATATTAATAGTTCTTTCTTCAATGGATTGAATTGTATTACAAACAAACAAATCAAAAATATTAAAATTCAGTGAATAAGGTGATAAATTTTAGATTTCACATGATTTCAAATGTGCTGGGTTGATACAACCAATCATCATCATCATCATCATCGTCATCATTATCAACACCATAGTTTTAACATCCACTTTTCCATGTTTGCATAAGAATTCAAGAGAAAATTTGTTGAGAAATTTCTATGGTTCGATGCACTTCCTATCAGCAATCCTCAGCAGATTCCAAGTAAGGCAATATTTCTCCATAACCGAACATGTTTCCACAAGACCTTTAGAATGAAGGACACTGCTAGCATGATGGTGACACTCATTTACAACTCTCATGTGAAGTCAAGACAAGGAGACAGTAACACACACACACACACACACGCAGTCATAATAGGCTTCTTTCAGTTTCTGTCTACCGAATCCACTCATAAAGCTTTGATTGACCCAGGGTTGTAGCAGAAGACTCTTACCTAAGGTCCCACACAGTTGGATTGAACTGAGAGATATGTGGTTAGGAAGCAAAATTCTTACCACACAGCCATGCCTGCACCAATGCATATTAGATTAGATCAAATTTACAGGAAACAAAAGACAAAGACAGGTGAGGGAACAACGAACAGGTGTATTAGTTCGATGCTCAGGAAGAATGGAAAAGTATGTGACTGACATTCCAAGCACATACTCTTTGTCAGAAACGGCTGAGAATAGAAAAATTGGAGAGAGAATGAAAAAAAACATGGAGAGAAAAGATGTGTAGGGATTAATGGTTAAACATGATGAAATGACCATGTGTATGTGAATGCATGTATGTGTGTGTATACATGTATGTGCATGTATGTGTGTATGCATGTAAGTGTGTATGCATGTATGTGCATGTATGCGTGTGTATGCATGTATATGTGTGTGTGTATGTGTATGTATGTGTGTGTATGCATGTATATGTGTGTGTATGTGTATGTGTGTGTATGCATGTATATGTGTGTGTATGCATGTATGTATGATCATCATCATTAGCACCCTTGTTTCATGCTGGCAAGGGTTGAACCGCATATCACCAACCACTACAGATTTTTTATTACTTCCTGTATAAGAGGCAACATTTTCAGGCCACCTTTCCTCACTTTGTCTTACATCTCCCTAGCTCTTTCTCTTCCACAAATTTCACTAACTTGGAGGATGCACCACTTCATTATGAAGCTATCCTCCTCTTTGAATCACCTGCCCATATTATCACACTCTTCCCTCTTAGACACTCCATCTGGCTCTCCTGATGCCTTGTTTGCCTCTCAGCTCATTTCTGCTCTTACATCCATACACACTGACATTACACATACTTCTCAGTATATTTGCTTTGTTTCTTTCTGGCAATCACAACTCTTCTTCATTTATGTCTCTTATATGCAGCATAAAAATAATAATGAAATTATTGTGTACAGTGCTCAGGTGCACCACAACTTGTCAAAAGTGCGTATAAAGCATATACAGTAATGTAGAAATGTCTGGGAAGTGAACAGTGTATGAGTCAGATAGATGCTTGCGTGTGTATGGAGGGGAGAAAATCAGGTGTAGTGTTGGTGAATCTCAGAAAGCATGAAAGTTTTGAAGGATGCAGTGCTCCGACAACTAACAACTGATGCCGGCAGTTTGTTCCATGCTTCAGCAACTCTTTGCCTGAAAAAATGTTTCCGAAAAATGTCATGGAAGGAGCTGTGCTGTTTTCTGACTTTGTAAATATAGTATGAACACAAGCATCATACAGTCTGAGGGAGAAGGCCTTTATTGCGAAAAGAGTTAACAGCTACTAGCCTTCTCTCCCCCCCCTCTATCTCTCCCCCCTCTCTCTCTCCCTCCTCTCTTTTTCTGCAGTGCATAAAGATGGCTACTGTGGTTTCAATATTTTTGGTGATCTTGTGTATTTTGTATGAATCAAGTTATATATGTTGTTGTTGTTGTTACATCCAGTGCAGAATTAGTTTTTTGTGCTAGAATTTAAAAAATGTGTTTTGTTACTCAGTTGTTGTTGTCTACCTTCAGGTATTACATTTGGTGCAGGAACAATTACTTATGCCTTATGCTTTCCCAATTTGCATAAGAAATACCTTGCAGCTACTCCTTATTAGTTATTATCATGTATAGTATAATATACAACGAAGAAGGTATACATATAGGTATAAAATATAAGTTTTTGTTTAGTGATCTGCATACATACTTAAAATGTGCCTATGTTGAAAGCCTATTAAACTGCAGTATTCATTCTGACAGAGAGATATATAGTGTTAAGACATAAAAAAATATCTATTTCCTTATTGCCCACAAGGGGCTAAACACAGAGGGGACAAACAAGGACAGAAAAAAGGAATTAAGTCGATTACATCGACCCCAGTGCGTATCTGTTAAAGGCAGGCAAAGGTCACCCAATGTTGATCATAACATTGCTGTATTTTTAACACTATATGTCTATAAGAGATACTCTCTCCAGGTGAATACCACTGTTTAGGTTGTCAACATATATGCACTTGTATACACAAGTATGTTTTCAGATTGCTAAGCTTCAACTAATACCCACCACAACAGAATTGAGATCCTAAAACCAAGGTGCCATGTGCCAGTGCCACGTAAAATGCACTGGAGGTGGTGTTACATAAAAGGCATCCAGTACACTCTGTAAAGTAGTTGGCATTAAGAAGGGCATCCAGCTGTAGAAACCAAGCCAGAATCAACTGGTGTGGAACTGGTGTGGCCTCGGGCCTTATCAGTTCCTATCAAGTTGTCCAACTCATGGCAGCTTGGAAAATGGGTGTTAAATGTTGATGATGATGACTGCTTCCATTGCTAATAATAAATCTTTATATAGACACACGCATACACACTTATACAATTTTATATATATATATATATAATCATCCTGTACACTCAGTAAAGTGGTTGGCACTAGGAAGGGCATTCAGCTGTAGAAACCATACCAAAACAGACAATTTGAACATGGATAGCTCTCTGGTTTGCCAGCATGGAAAATGGACGTTAAATGACGATGACAATGATAATGAATCATTGTTGTTTTGGCATCCACTTTTCCATACTTGCATCATTCAGATGGAGTTTATTGAGGCAGAATTCTTATAGCTAAATGTCCTTCCTGTCACCAACCTGCACCTGTTTTCAAGCAAGTTAATATTTCTCCATGGACAGACATGTTTTCGTAGAATATTGAAAATGACTGACACTGCATGTATGACAGTGGACTTGTGTGACTGCCATGCAATGTCAAGATAAGGCAACTCAAACACACACACACGTGTGCACATGATGGGCTTTATTGAGTTTCTGTCTATCAAATACACTAAGGCTTTGGTCAGCCCAAGGCAATAGTAGAAAACACTTGCCCAGTGTGCCACAAACTGGGACTGAACATGTAACCATGTGGTTGGGAAGCAAATTTCCTAATAATGCATTCATGCTTGCACCATTACACATATATATATATATATATATATTATTTAGTGCAGTGCTACTCAACGTGGAGGTCCCTGGACTGGCACCGGTCCGTGAGCCATCAGCTGCCTGTACACAGCGAGTTTCCAGAAGAGAAACATAAAATGCTTATAAAATGCTTATGTAGTATTGTATTATTCGCTTACAAAATACATATAAGTTAAAAAAAATTGTCAACTTTTATTATATTCATTATATATATTGTTTCCAGTATAAATTAATATTTCTAAGAAATATTACCAGACCCTGGCACATTGGAAAAAAAAACTGCCGGTATACCACACAAGATAGTTTGAGAAGCACTGACTTAGTGGATCCAATCCCTCCCAAGGTTTGCACACTGCTTTTATCCAGAGAGGATGTGAGAGAGAATGGGGGTGGGTATCTTCCTTAGTAAATAACTGGTACTTTAATTATTGACTCTAGAAGGATGAAAGACAAAGTTGACTTCAGCAGAATTTGAACTCAAAACATAGTAAGTTAGAATGAATACCACAAAGCAGCATTCCTTCTGAAGTGCTAATGAATCTACTAATTGAGCATATACACATGATGAACTTCTGTACAGTTTTCATCTGTCAAGTTTGACAAAGTGTTGACCAAGATGGGCTTACTTGGATCTAAACAGCAACATCTGTAATATCTTAGAATGGTACACAGCCATATAACAAGTTGTTTAGCCATCACTGCCCAAGTCAGACATATTGTAAAAGCCATTTCAGCCATGACAGTCCCATCTTCTTTTATGACCTAGTACATTTAGGTTTTCCTCTTATTCATCTGAGGGGAAAAGAATTTGACTGCTATTTCTAGCAGATTAAGTAACTACATAGGAGTTCCCCTTGAGAGCTATATAACCAATTTGCATTCAGGGAGAGGAAAAGCTATGTCAACCTCCATCAATATTGGAAGTCAGAAAGTAGGACACAACTGTGTATCATTCTAAGTACTGTGTAAGACACCATTTCTGCTACTTTGTTTCTTTTCAACTACAGCTGCAATAGTAATAATAATGGTAATGATTTGTAATAGAATCACAAAGTCACGAGTGTTGCGGGTTAGGATATAGTTGACTCATTAACTGAGCTGGTTTGGGTCTAATATGATCAAAGTAAGTACATTGCACCTTCTAGTTGGCTTTGTAAACAAACACAGGTGTGGCTATGTGGTAAGAGGCTTGCTTTCTAACCACATGGTTCCAGGTTCAGTCCCATTGCATGGCACATTGAGTGAGCATCTTTTACTACAACCTCAGGCAGACCAAAGCCTTACGAGTGGATTTGGTAGACAAAAACTGAATGAAGGCCATTATATATGTGTGTGTATATACACACACACACACACATATATATATATATATATATATGCACACATACACTCAAACACATATATGTATATGTACTCATGCTGGCTTCATGTAAAAATCACCTTTCGAGTGTTGGGTCACACAGAGGCTATGACAAATGGCCAAGACTTTTGGCAATATGCTATGCATGATAAGACCCATCAAGCCAAGTAGTCTTGGCGGATACTGGTGTCATGCAACTGACACCCATGCAGGTGGTACGTAATAGCACCTATCACACTCTTGGAGTCATTGGCATTAGGAAGGGCATCCAGTCATAGAAACCATGCCGAAATAGCCCTATTGAACACTACCGGTCAAATGACCTTGCTTAAATTCCTCATTCTCCTGTGTGCGTTCCTCCCTATTTTGGCCAAAATAACTCTGTTGAACACTACCGGTCAAATGACCTTGCTTAAATTCCTCATTCTTCTCACTCCCTAGTCTTTTTCTTTTTTCCTTCTTTTAATCCTAATTTCTCTCTCCATTTATATTCTCCACTCCTACTGTGCTCTCTACACATTCTAATTGAATCTTCCATGCTAACATATACCTCATTTAATCAAGATATCCTTGGCCTGAAGTGTAGTCTATGGTTTACACCTCGTTTGGATATTTACCACTTCTGAGGTTCCACTCACTATAAAACATATGTAACCCAGATCTTATCTACTCTACTTCTTAACTTTTGTATATATATATTTGAACTCTCCATTTTCCTTTTATTATTGCATATTGTGTATATATACCCATTCATATTGGAGAAATTTTTATACTAAATATTATATATTGGGTATTGAGCAGTTAACCAGTCAAAATTGGATGTTTCCTTGCATACGATATATATATATATATGTATCTATATATATATATATACATATATATATGTGTATGCATGTATATATATCTGTGTGTCTGTATTTGTCCCCCAGATCACCACTTGCTAACTGGTGTTGGTGTGTATATATCTCTATAGCTTAGCAGTTCAGCAAAAGAGACTAGTAGAATAAGAACTAGGCTTTTAAAAAAAAGTCCTAGGGTCGAATTGTTCAATTAAAGCCCTTCAAAGAAGTGCACCAGCATGGCCACAGTCAAATGACTGAAACAAGTAAGCAAAAAACGAAGAAAAGAATATGAACACCTATATGCGAACACACAAATGTACATACAGAAATACACATCGCTAACCACTAAACCTTTTTCTATTTTCTCTGTTTATTTCTGTGTTCTTTCCTGTCAAAGAGCACAGGCTTGAAATGTAAAAGACTTTTCTTACTTCCCGAGCATTACACACCCATCTTCGTCTTGGGTTTTTGTAAATTCTCACCATATACATAGACACATGGATAGATGCACAATATAAAGTGAGATGAGAGATGACCGAAGAGAGGGAAAGAGAAATGAAACAGCAGAAAGACTCTGCATAAATATGGGCAGATTGAATTTTTGTGGCTGAATGCAGAGACAGATGACCAGAAGTAGAGCAAAAACCCCAAAATCTGAACACAAACCAACATTTGAATAGAACTATAAATAAGATACACACTAACACACACACACACACACACACACAACACATACACACATGCACACATCCTCTTTTATTCATAAACATGTACATTCCTACATAGGCACACCCATACCGGGCAAAAAAGTCCTACAACGAAGTAATCTGGAGCATTTGCAAACATTTTCAATGAAGAGAATCAACTGGAGAAGACCTGCTTTCTGCTTTGTGCAATATAATTGGCAACTGGAGATGTTGGAATGAGATTCAGACGGGAGGTGGTGACGAAGTTTATTGAAATAAAAGAATAATGGAAAGGAGTGGTTGTGAGTTTATATGTTAACAAGGTGTTACTTAGCAAAATATTTCAAGGTGAAAGGGCAATCTTTCAATTTAATGTAAGATTGTTTTTATTATAACATAAAACCTAGCATTTGTATATATATATATATATATATATATATATATATATATATAATATATACACTCACACATATATAATGTTATAATAAAAACCAAAAATCTTTTGAGTAGATTCTGCTCGAAAAACAACTAACAAATCGTCTTGTTCTCAGCTGGTAAAATGGCAAAATAAATCATTACTTTGACCAGGAAACCCTGGGTAGCTGCTTTTTAACAAAACTTGTGATTTTTATTATAAAGTTATCTTTGCTCTCTTAGCTGATTAAGTGCTATTCTATTTGTTGTGCCTTACCACATAATTACATATATATATATATATATATATATATTTCACCTTTCAGAGACTTTAGGCAGAAGGCTGGAAATTTCGTGGAGAGGAGTCTGTCAACTACTTTGCCCTAGCGCTCACATAGTATTTATTTCACAAACCATAAAATAATAAAAGGCAAAATCGAGCTTGGTTAAATTTGAAATCAGAACATGAAGCTGGAAGATATGCCACTAAGCATTTTCTCCAGTGCGCTAAGACGTCTGCCACACACACGTCTCTCTCTCTCCCTCTCTACCTCTCCCTCCCTCTCTCTCTCTTTCTCCCTCTCTCTCACACACACATTTCTATCTGAAATCCCACGTGAGCCACATCACAACAGGAGGCACAAGGAAGAGCAGCTTCGTCCAACTTGCTTCCTCTCCAAAAACAGTTCTGAAGGAGACCCCAAAACATTGAATGGCAGAGCTCCAGCATGCCCCCCCCCTCTGACTGAAACCAGTAAAAGAATAAGGAATATATATATATATATATATATATATTATATATATATATACATACATATGTACACACATACATTTACACAAGAAAATGTAATCAGTGTAGAAGTGGGGTGCAATTATTTATTGTAGTTTTTCAGATCACACATTTGTGCTACTCTGAGTTTCAATAGTATCCTTGCAGACCACACACATGCAGATACACTTAATATATATATATTTAGCTTTACAGCATTTCTTCAGACTCTAAAACCCATAGGCTAATGGGTTTTAGGCTCTGAAGGAATGTTGTAAAGCTAAATGCTTTACGAACATGAAACTCAGGGTAGACCAGCCATATCTATCTTTACCTATATACTCTACTGCTCTATAATTTAGAGTGCACCTCTATTTTGGATTTATGATTTACTGAATACATATATATATATAGTTGAAATAAGATTAGAGATCTGTACAAATCAAATTTTTATATATAAAAGATGAAGGTGGAAATAGCACAGAAGTAAATCTAAGACGTTTCAGTTTAGAAAGAATTTAATAAAATGATTTTAAATTTATATAAAGAAAATATTACCAGTTTCGATGAGGAATCTCATCTTATCAAATGTTTTTGATCCCCAGACAGAAGATAAACTGTTTTCACTTCAAATTTTTATAAAATTTTACTAATATTTGATAAGATGAAATTCATCATTGAAAACGGTAATATTTTCTTTATATAATTTTAAAATCCTTTTATTAAATTCTTTCTAAATTGAAATGTCTTAGACTTACTGCTGTGTTATTTCCACCTCCATTTTTTAATACATACATACATATATATAAAAGCTCTTATTCGCCAGTCTAATGGTGCCAACTGGCAATACCAGATTTTTGGGGTTGCACTGAGCTATGCCGATATATTGTAGAACAAATGTAGTAATAACAATGATAATCCTTGGATGAACTTTTAAGATATTTATAAATTCCAGCCAATGATTATTATTGTTATTACTACATATATATGTGTGTGTGTGTACAAAATATTATATACAGAGAGAGAGAGAGAGTGGGAGAGTGTGTGTGAGTGTATGTATCTGAGAGTGTATATGAGAGAGAGAGAGAGAGTGTGTGTGTGTATGTGTGTATATGAGAGAGAGAGAGAGAGAGAGAGTGAGTGTATGTTATGTGTGTTGTGTGTCTGAGTGTTTCTGCACACACGCTTATATTGGAAACAAGTAAAGACATAAGAAGTACATCAAGTAATTGAAAGACATTTGCATTTATCCATTTCTCATACCAAATTCTATAGAAAGTGATTGAGATATTTTACAGAGAACTTTAGTGAGAAACAGATAATGGTTTTTAGAAGCCGATGATTTATTGGAGAAAAAAATTTTCAGTTTTATTTTTTGTACCCTAAAACTGGTTCTCTGCCAAAGATAGATATAGACAGATTGAAAAGAATTAAATTCAAAGATTTTTAATTTAAATAATGTTAGACCTTATAAGCACAGATTAAGAGCATTCATTGTAAAGAGATTGTATTGTGTCACTGTGAAGGCACATGGCTTAGTGATTAGGGTATTTAGCTCACAGTCATAAGGTCATGAGTTTGACCCCCAGGAGTACATTGTATCCATGAACAAGACGCTTTATTTCACATTGCTCCAATTAACTAAACTGGTAAAAATGAGTTATACCTCTATTCCAAGGTGCTAGTTTTGTCCCTTTCTGTGTCACACTGAATCTCCTTGAGAACTATGTTAAGGGTACACGTGTCTGTGGAGTGCTCAGCCACTTGCACATTAATTCAACAAGCAGCTGTTCCATTCATCAGATCAACTGATCTTCGTAATTCTATTCATCAGATCTTCATAATTAAGAGGGTGAGTTTCACAGTCTGCTCTGTGTTGATTCTGTTAAGCAAATCAGTTGTGTTCTATCAGTTGATATGCCTCGATTCTTTATGAATCTTATAAAACCAAAAGTATGCAGAGAGTATTATTAGAACAGGAATACAGAGAGTCTTTAACTTCAAAGTTTTGTCAGCCAGCTGTTACCTTTTATCTTTGACTTGTTTCAGTCATTAGACTGTGGCCATGCTCCAGCATGGCCACAGTCTAGAACTTTAGTCAAACAAATCAATCCCAGTACTTATTTGTTTAAACCTGGTACACTTATTCTATCGTTCTCTTTTGCCAAACCACAAAGTTATGGGGACATAAAGACACCAACATTGGTTGCCAAGTGGTGGTGATGGTTGATAAGACACATGTGCACACACACACACACACACACACACGGACCCCCCCCCACACACACACACATGCACATCACATGCTTCTTTCAGTTTCCGTCTACCAAATCCTCTCACACAGCTTTAGTCAGCCTGAGGTTATAGCAGAAGACACTTGCCCAAGGTACCATGCAGTGGAACTGAAACTGGAATGATATGGTTATATGGTTGGGAAGGAAACTTATTACCACTCAGCTATGTCTGTGCCTTTGTTCAGAAAAATGTGTAACTGACAATCGTCAATAAATATACAATAGTTTTTGTCCATGTTTAGATTCAGCCAAACATCTATATTAATGTATGTGTATTTGTGAATCAACGCACACTTGGATAATTGTGTCTTGTTTGAGGGTGGGGTGTTGATATAAAGAATGTTTGAAATACTTCAGTTGACCCTTCACTGATGGGTCTTCAGGATGTGAATCAGTCTTTTTCTGTTTTTTTCCTTCAAAATAACCCAGCCTTTCTGAGTTACTATGTAAATATTTTCTTACATAGCCTTTCACTATTGACTTAGATATCAATGAGATCCTATAATCACCAGGTTCTCTATTAGCTTGCTGTATATATATCATTTTGCTCTCAGCAGCAATCAACAAGATAGCCACATCTGCTGGACATCTGATCTCCAAAACACAGTCCATCGTATTTGCTTTTGGTCCCTTAGAATCTTCACTCTTTGTTGTCTTTGCACCAAGTGAATGTTTTTATTAAACTGTTCCACCAATGTTTATTTTTATTGTTTTAAATGTGTCTATTGTACTTTTGGACTTACGTCAATGATATCCTTCCATTATACGTAGGCTTTGCTGCCTGCAACATCATACATCATATGGCAATAATACTCTGTTGGTGAACCAATGAAAGAGCTTCTCCATGGTAGCTCAACCTGGTAGAAATAGCAGCCAAATCTGTCTAAAATCACACCGTACCATCTTATAAATAAAAGAATGCATTGATATACTATGTTTGGTAAAAAAAAATAGGTGCAGGAGTGGCTGTGCTAACCAACCACATGGTTCCGGGTTCAGTCCCACTGCATGGCACCTTGGGCAAGTGTCTTCTACTATAGCCTCAGGCCGACCAAAGCCTTGTGAGTGGATTTGGTAGATGGAAACTGAAAGAATCCCATTGTATATATGTATATATATATATGTGTGAGTGTTTGTGTGTCTGTGTTTGTCCCCCCCAACATCACTTGACAACCAATGCTGGCATGTTTACATCCCCGTAACTTAGCGGTTTGGCAATAGAGACCAATAGAATAAGTACTAGGGTTACTAGGGTTACAAAGAAGAAGTCCTGGGGTCGAGTTGCTCGACTAAAGGCGGTGCTCCAGCAAGGCTGCGGTCAAATGACTGAAACAAGTATAAGAGTAATAGAGTAAAATAGATGAGGTTGGATGGTTCCAGCTGGAACACCTTTTATTTTAGGTTTATTTGATTTAGTTTTGACTTCAGGATGAACCATGCATTCGTTATATTTAGGGCAGCTGCTGCTAATGATATTTATCATCGAATCCATCAAAATTTGGTGGCTGTCTCGTGTATTGAAAAGTTTTTTTTTTATTCATTCATTTAATATATTGACAGTACTTTTATACTCAACATAATTCATATTGCAAATGTCCATTTAAACCAGTGAGGAGTATGGTTTTTAAGAAATTGAAATAAGTGAAGATAGCTGGATACAATTGAGTGCTCTTGTCTCCTGGAAACACCAGACCTAAATGATATTTCACTATTACATCACAAATGTTGTTTACATCAGTATCAAAGTCGAATGAAACACTTGTTTTGAGAATGTTATTCTACATCAGGATAGGTGCATAAGGATATATTTACAAGCAAAAATGCTAGTTCTAAAATCTCTCTAAGAGATCAAGGCTGTAGTTGTACTGACAAGTAATATTCAAAACCACTTTAACATGGCTGTCTGTTTGAGCAGACTCTGCTGTGATTTTTTAACCCCAAGAGGACATCTCCTCATTTTAGACTATATTACCATCTTCCTCGAAAAAATATGCAATATGGTATATTAATGCTGGTTAGCAAAGGTGCACTTTAGGTAACTAAGTAGAATTTAACTGAGACCTCAAAGCAGTGGAACAAATGACACAAGGCATTCAGTCTATAATTCTTACAGTTCTGCCATTCCATTGACCTAGATTGATCCCTTTTTTTTATCAACCCAAAACAGATACACCCATCCATCTTTACCTGGTAGTGTCATGGGGGTAGAGCCCTCAGGTACCTTCTCGTAGAGTCGTATAAGAAATAATCATCATCAGTTTTTCTCGCTGGATTACCAAGTGTGCCTACTGAGACTGTGAATCCTTGTTCTTGATCTCCCACCAATTAGCTTTGCTTGAATAATCAGTTTTCTGATTCTTTCCATTCTAATCACATATCCATAGTACTAGAATTATAACTTCTCAATTCAAAGAAGAAGTAGATTGATCTGCAGAGACTTCCTTATCTCTGAGCTATGTACCCTGTTGAGTAAGGTGTGGCTTCTGTCCTGGATGCAGCACAACTGACCAGAAATTCACACTGTGGTATGTTTTCAAGAAATCATAGGAATATTTCCAAGAGGTGTGTGCTTGTTTTGTAGACCCCATAAAGGCATATGAGCATGTGCTGCAAGACATGCTGTGGGGGATTTGCAGAAGTTTGGGATTAATGGGCAACTGTTGGTTGCCATGAAGTCCCTATATGAATGCCCAAATATTTGAGTTTGGGTAAATGGTACTGAGTCGAAACCCTTCAATGTGAGAAGTGGACTTCAGTATTGTAACCTCTCCTTATCATAATTTTTATCAACTAGAATGATATGAACTGTTGTTGTGGAAGTGGTATCACAATCAGTGGGTGCAGGATTAGTCAGCTAATATTTGCAGATGATATGGGGCTACATGGCTCATCTGAAAATGATCTCCTGTCTGCACTGAATGGATTCACTGCCCAAAATGGTGAAAGGCAAAAATGAACTCATTGAGATTTGATCTTTAGAGTCCAAGTGTGACTGTGTTTAAGAAGTTTGTTTATTAATTTCCAGTTTCCCATGTAAAACAATGTTTACCCATGAGGAAATATTAACTGGCTTGGAAGTAATGCAATGGAAAGTGCAAGGAATATTCATGCAATATATGGGGATCAGACAATAAGTGTAAGCCAATATCAACGGTGGTTCCAGAAATTCCAAGCAGGAAACTATAGCCTAGAAGGCAAGCCTCATCCTGGAAGATCTGTAGAGCTCGTCGAGGATGTCCTACAAACCCTGGTCGAATAAAATTCCATCATAACTGTTGAGGAACTAGGAGAAAAGCTTGGATTTGGTCATTCAATCATTCATTGACACCTGTGTACAATCAGAATAGTCAACAAATTGAGTCAATGTGTTCCTCGCAAACTCTCCAAGTCTAATCACATGCAGAGAGTGAATGTGTGCTCTTCTTTGCTGTCACGTCTCATGAATGAACCTCTTTTGAACCGAATAGACACTGGTGACGAGAAATGGGTTCTCTATAAAAATGTTGAGTACTGAAGACAGTGGGTAGGGAAAGGAGAAACACTGGCACCCCAGGCTAAAGGCGTTCATCACCCACATATGGTATTGCTATCTGTTTGGTGGGATATGAAAGGTTTAGTCCACTTTAAACGTATAAAACCCAAACCAAACGATAACAAAGGAGATCTAACTGCAAGCAGCCTGAGTGGCTTAAGTCAGTGCTAGAAGAAAAACGGCCATCTTTGGTTTCAAGATGAAAGGTGTTCTTCCATCAGGATAATGCTCAGCCGTGTACATCGAGGATGACATTCCTAAGGCTGGAGCAGTTTGAATAGGAAATGATGCCCCACCCACCATATTTGCTGGTCATTGCCCCATCTGATAATCATTTATTCTGCAGTCTTCAAAATCATTTGGACGGAAAATATATGAATTCTGTAGACGAGGTCAGAACAGTACTGGAGGAGTATTTTGCATCACAAACAAGTGAAATTTGGAAGAGGGACCTTGCAAGTCTACCAGAGAGATAGAAGAGCATTGTAGAAAATGGAGAATATATTTTAGATTAGAAAAGAACTTTATCTTAACTTTGAAAAATAAAAGAAGTATAAAAAACCGCATTATTTATGGGATGACCCAATATATATATATATATATATATATATATATATATATATACACATGTTGAGACGCAATGACCCACTGGTTAGGGTAGTGGGCTCGAGGTTTCGATTCCTAGACCGGGCATTGTGAGTATTTATTGAGCGAAAGCACCTAAAGCTCCACGAGGCTCCAGCAGGGGGTGGTGGTGAACCCTGCTGTACTCTTTCAACACAACTTTCTCTTGCTCTTTCTTCCTGTTTCTCTGTGTCACGCTGAATCTCCCCGAGAACTACGTTAAGGGTACACATAACTGTGGAGTCCTCAGCCACTTGCACGTTAATAAATGAGCTGCAACATTACTGGTGCCTTTTTGTTTCCCTTGGATAACATCGGTGGCATGGAGAGGGGAGGCTGGTATGCGTGGGCGACTGCTGGTCTTCCATAAACAACCTTGCCTAGACTTGTACCTTGGAGGGTAACTTTCTAGATGCAATCCAATGGTCATTCATGACCAAAGGGGGTCACAACAATATATATACATTCATGACAGGCTTTTTCCATGTGTGTGTGCATGTGTACATGTGTATGTCTTGGTTTGTGTTTTTATTTGTCCCTTACCACCAGGGTTTCTTTCTTTATGTCACCATAACTTTGGGGTTTGGCAAAAGTGAATGATAAAACAAGTACCAGGTTTGAGTAAGTTCATATGTGTGTGTATGTTTCCATGTGCCTTTGCATATCCTTGTCATATATCATAGTCATTGGCTCTTATCAGTCTGGTGGTGTTAGGGAGGTAGGGGCAGGCGTGACAGCATGGGTGGGAGCAGGGGAGAGCTTGGAGGAAACTATATCTATATATATATATATATGTGTGTATGTATATTTATGTCTGTGTTTGTACCCCCATCACTGTGGGACAGGTGTTGATGTGTTTACATCCCTCTAACTTAACAGCAAAAGAGACCAATAGAATAAGTACCGGGGTCAATTTGTTTGACTTTGACCCTTCAAGGTAGTGCTCCAGTATGGCTGCAATCAAATGACTGAAACAAGTAAAAGAATAAAAGAATACATACACACATACAGTCACACACACATGCCTATATATATACACATGTATATACCCACACACACATATATAGATAAGTGTGTGTGTATGTATGTGTGTGAGTAAATCAACCCCAGGACTTGTTCTTTGTAAGCCTAGTACTTATTCTATCAGTCTCTTTTGCCAAACCGCTAAGTTATGGGGACGCAAACACACCAGCATCGGTTGTCAAGCGATGCTGGGAGACAAACGCAGACACACAAATACACACACACATACATATATACGACGGGCTTCTTTCAGTTTCCGTCTGCCAAATCCACTCACAAGGCTTTGGTCGGCCCGTGGCTATCGTAGAAGACACTTGCCCAAGGTGCCACGCAGTGGTACTGAACCCCGGAACCATGTGGTCTGTAAGCCAGCTACTTACCACACAGCCACCCCTACGCCTATGTATAATTTTCATTCACAACAAGCAATAAATTTAAACTTTTACGTGAGTGTTTATATAAAATTTCTTTAACTTTATTTAATTCCTCATATATTACTTTCATTATTAATTTCAATGGCTTTTAACAACAACCAGCTGTCAACTGTTTAAAATATTTATTTTACCACTCTGAAAATTTGGAGTGAAAAACCACATCAATTGGTGTTGTTGTTGTTATCATCATCATCATCATCATCATCATCATTCTGTGTTTACTATAATTTTGCAAGAAATTAGAGAATCTTACTGGTGAGAGCAGTTTTATTACAGAACTGTTCTAATTTCAAAAACTCCTTACTCATCATGTTTTTTGTTTAAGTAGCAGTGTGTGTTGGAAATATTTATTTCATGGCTGTGTGGTACCAAGCTTGGTAAACTCATTTTGCTACTACTTGGTTTTGGGTTCAGTCCCACTGTGTTGCACATGTGGCTTGTATGTTCTTCAACTTTGGGTTGACCAATGTCCTGAGGGAATTTAGTGGATGAGAATGGAGTGGAAACCCATCATGTGTATGTGTTTCCTGTGTCAGTGTTCTCTCCTCGCCATTTAACAACCAGTGTTGGTTTGTTTCTGTTTATGTAACTTAGCAGTTTGGTAAAAGAGACTGTCTTGTAAATGAATTTGTTAGATGCAGAGTGTGAAAGCCCATCATGTGTGTGTGTGTGTGTGCATGTTTGTTCCAGTATTGGTTTGTTTATGTTCCCATAACTCAGCAGTTTGGAAAAATAGACCATAGAATAACTGATTTACATTATTGACATTTGATGGATATTTGTCCTCATCTTTTTTGTTGTTAAGGTATTTTTCGATGTTATTATTATTATTCAGGTCCCTGTCTGGAATTGAACTCAGAATCTTTGGGTTAGTAGCCCACACTCTTAACCACTATGCCATATGTGGGTAATTATGGAGTGAATTTTAGGGCTTATAAATCTAATATTTTCCTATCCTTCCTTAATGCCGGTTCCCATATGCTATTCATATCTGCATTCAGTCTGCTTAGGAGGTTGTTGTGTTCTAACATATGTACTGTTTCTTTGAGTTTTCATACTTTCCACTGGTGTTCTCCTTCATCTCACAGGGGGAGGTGCTCTCCATTTTTCCATACATGATCAGCTATACCCAACTTATCAATATCTTCTCATGTCACAGCTTTGTGATGTTCATCTACCCTTATTTTAAGGGGTCAACATGTTTCGCCTTTGTATAACCTACCACAGCTGCATGGGATGGAGTACACACAATTTTTGATCATATTCTCTTCTATTGGTAGTTTTACTCGAAGGAGATATTTGCGAAGTGTTGTATTACTCTTGAATGCTGTCCTGATGTCATATGGGCTGCATACCTTTTGTCTCTTTTCAGAGAGGCCTTTCACATAAGGTGGATTGTCTGAGGACAGTTTATTGGTTTCATCCTCTCTTTTCTTTTCAATTGGAGTGGATAGAATGCTTTTGGGGTAGTTGTTACTTAATAGATTGTTACTGAGCTTCATCATTTCTTCATGGTGGGTATCACAATCGCTACTTATATTCTTTGCTCAATGCTTTAGGCACTGAGAAATCCCAATGATATTAATACGCCCAGGAAATCTAGCTGATTGTCTTTTTCCTTTTCCCCTGTGAACTGTATGGATGACTTTATCGAGTTCACATGATCTAACAGCACTTGGACATCTTCCTAGTGGAGTCAGAGTATAAAGCTGCTGTCAACATATTGCGGCCATAGGGTTGGTTTTAGTGGTGTTGATCCGAAAGCCAAATTCTCAAAGTATTCTTTGTATATATTGGCTATTATCGGTGATAATGGCAAACGCATAGCTAAACCCTCTTCTTGTCGATATATATTAGCGTCCATACTGAAGTAGATAATTTCTACACAGAAGGTCAACATCTCCATCAGGTTTCTTATTGGTATAGTAGTGCGTTCTTTTAGATGGGTGTCTCTATCACTAGTTTCTTTTGAATCACCGATAGTACTTCACTAGCTGGGACTTTGGTGAACAGACTTATCACATCTAGACTCACTATCTGGTTGGATTCAATGGGAGTATCCTTGATCAATTCTGTGAAGGAAAAATACTTTAGGAATGAGAACCCAAGTTCGAAATTTCCCCCATGACACCTGATGAAAGCTGTGGGGTACATCAGTCGAAACATTGTGTTAACAACAAACAAGATGAGGACAAATATCCATCAAATATAAATAATATAGATAATGTACATAATTCCTCATCTCTTAAATATGGAACTGAATAGAATAACTTCTAGACTTACAAAATAAGTACTTGGGTTGATATGTTAGACTGAACCTTTAAAGTTGATGCCCCAGCATGGCCACAGTTCAGTGATTGAAATGTGTGAAAGATAAAAGATATTCGTGTGTGTGTGTGTCTGGTTCACAATTGTTAACTGTAGATATTCAGTGATTTACTCTTACTCTTTTACTTGTTTCAGTCATTTGACTGTGGTCATGCTGGAGCACCGCCTTTAGTCGAGCAAATCGACCCCAGGACTTTTTCTTTGTAACCCTAGTATTTATTCTATTGGTCTCTTTTGCCAAACCGCTAAGTTATGGGGATGTAAACACACCAGCATCGGTTGTCAAGCGATGCTGGGGGGACAAACAAAAACACACAAACATACACACACACACACACACATACATATATACGACGGGCTTCTTTCAGTTTCCGTCTACCAAATCCACTCACAAGGCTTTGGTCGACCCGAGGCTATAGTAGAAGACACTTACCCAAGGTGCCATGCAGTGGGACTGAACCCGGAACCATGTGGTTGGTAAGCAAGCTACTTACCACACAGCCACTCCTACGACAATATCTTGTCTCTTCTTGTTTAGCTCATCTTCCCCTACAGCACAAATCCCTGCTCCATGCACACACACACACACACTCTACACTGAAACGTACTAAAGACTTGGAAACAAGTCATTGCCACCAACAACAACAACATATGTAGATGCATACATGTTGTGATATTTCTTGTGCGTTAGTGTTATAAATGAAATTACACAGCTTGACATGAACTGACCTGTTTTCTTTGGTACTCAACATGTACACTCTGTGTGTGTGTATGTGTGTGTGTGTGTGTGTGTGTGTGTACTTGCATGTATTTATAGATATAATCATAAATACATTTATACAATCTATTTGCTTATGCTTACATGAGTATGTACACATGCATATCTCTCTCTCTCTCTCACATGCACAGTTTATATGTATATATATATATGTGTATACACACACACACACACACACATGTGTATGCCAACACACTTTTCAGTGCACTTGCTTGGCATATAAGAAGATAAGAGCAGCTCAGTCATGAAGCACTGGGTCACTGACCATAGAACTAGCTGGTAGCTAATCTACCATCTATACCGTGATCAAATCCTCCATCAAAACGCTAGTAACAGGTTAAACTCTTGACTATCCTTTCTTCTTTGCTAATTGCTGGGTGGAGGTGCATATATCAAATATCTTAGATTATCCACAGAGATTGTGGTTTGTTGACAATAACAGTGAGTTCATTTTACTTTTTTTCAAATGGTAGGTCATGAATAAATATATGTACTACAAATTGTGATCTCATTCATAGGTATTTAGTCTAGATGTGAAACCAAGCCTATGAGGACAGAGGGGGGGCTTTATTTGCTGCTTGTGTTAGGGATTGAACTGGATAGGGCTTCGTTATTATTTAAGAATTTGTTAACCCTTTAGCGTTCAGATTACTCCGTCAAATGTAATGCCTATTTATTCACATTGTTTTAAATTGACATGTATTAACTTGTAGCTTTGAGATTTCAATGATGTGATTGTTTATTTTTAAAATGACATTGTAGGGTGAGTGTGAGAAGCTGGATCTGGTCAGTTTGAACATAGAACAGGTAGAATACTTTGGCTGGATATGACCAGTTTAAATGCTAAAGGTTTAAGGTGATAAGCTGGTGGAATCATTACCATGCTAGACAAAATGCTTAGAAGCTTTTCTTCTTTACATTCTGAGTTCAAATGCCACCAAGGTTGAATTTGCCTTTCATCCTTTCGGGGTCAGTAGAATAAGGCACCAGTTGAGTACTGGAGTTGATGTAATTGACTTCCCCCTCAAAATTACTGCTTTGTGCCAAAATTAGAAAGGATTATTTAAGAATTCATTGAGATTTCTTCACCTCTCCCATTGTATTAGCTCTAATTCTCTGTGTTATAAGTTCAAATCTGACTGGGGTCAACTTTATCTTTCATCCTTCCAGGTTCACTAAAAAATACCTCTGGATGAGCAGAGCTGGAAGAAGAACAGATATAATGTTTTATTTACTCTGGTTCTTTATGTTCTGAGACCAAATCCTGGCATGGCCACCCAATCCTACTTGTGTGGTAGACTTAATCCACCACCCAGTTTAATATAAACACCTTCCTTGCATCTTGGGTGCCTTTAGTAGAGACCATTCTGTTTTCTAGTGTCAGGATATCTTCCTCCGTTCTCTCATCGGTCTTAGAGGCCCTCTAAAAAATCATGAGCACTGCTTTCTGCTCATTACTTTAAAAATAAAAGAAAAACTATCAATGATAGCAACTGAAAGCTATTGATTGTTAACTCTATCAGCACCTAGCACAAGAAAATAACTAGTGTCTATATCTAAGCTCCACACCCAGAACATAATATAGGTGCAGGCATGTCTGTATGGTAAGAAGTTTGCCTATTCGTAGATGGTGAGCTGGCAGAAACATTAGCACGCCAGGGGAAATGCTTGGCAGCATTTCGTCTGCCCTTATGTTCTGAGCCAACCAAAGCTTTGTGAGTGGATTTTCAAGGCAGAAACTGAAAGAAGCTTGTCACTTGTGTGTGTGTGTGCGAGCGTGTGTGCGAGCGTGTGTGGATGCGTGTGTGCGAGCGTGTGTGGATGCGTGTGTGGATGCGTGCGTGTGTTGGTTCAAAAATTACATAGAAGGATAACAAAGGAACACATGGACAAGATCTGTACCTGCTCATCCTTCATCAGTTCTTATCCAAAAATCATAACAATTTTGTGCCTTTAACAATTAGGTTGTTTGTTTTGGTGGCATCAACAACAACAACAACAAATGAGTGAACAGAGAGGATGGGGACAAAAATAAACAAACAAAAGACAAAAACAGAGTAAGACAAGACAGAAAATAATACAGGGAGTTGGTGTGTATAAAATATACACATACAAATACAAGCCTTATGGCCATGAGACAGCATTGAGACAACACTTTGATATGCATTTGCGGTTCTTTGTGTTGACCTAGTATAATCATTGTAAAAAAGCAGCACTGCCATGGAAGTGGGGTGCACAGGGCATTCATTTCCAGTCTTCTGTAAAAACATGCCTGCTTATGGGGAAATATTACCTTGCTTGGTAACAGGTGAGGTTTGGCAACAAGAAGGGCATCCAGATGTAGAAAATCTGCTTCAATGAATCCCAGCTGACACATGCAAACATAGAAAAGAAGACATTAAAAGAATGTTGATATATATATATATGTGCAGGCGTGTGGCTTAGTGGTTAGGGTGTCAGCATCATGATCGTAAGATTGTGGTTTCGATTCCTGGACCGGGCGATGCATTGTGTTCTTGAGCAAAACACTTCAATTTACGTTGCTCCAGTCCACTCAGCTGGCAAAAATGAGTAACGCTGCGATGGGGAACACATACGCCATAGAAACAGAGAAACTGGGCCCATGAGCCTGGCTAGGCTTTAAAAGGGTGCATTTATTATTTTTATATATATGTGTGTGTATGTATGTACCATATATAACATCTATATATGCAATTATATAAAATACTCACACACACACACACACATTGATATTATCATGTTATTGAGCAATTCTAAATTTATATGATTTTTAGAAACATATAGAGTAGAATTAATCCGTTTAATGGATAAGTGAAGGAATTTGTGATATTTTAAAATAATTATATTCTTGATTTAATTAATTTTCAATATGTCCACAGTAATTACATATAAAAGCTGGGTGTGAATGTGAAGTTATAAAAACACAATTTGCAGCTGATTTTGAGCTAACCAGAACCACATCAGCTTATCCTAGAATAAAGTTGAAGTAATTATTAAGAAACAGTTACAATAAACTTTTTGATTGATAGTTTCCAAATGTTTTTTTATAGAATATTTTTGCCCCATACTGAAGTTATACAAATTTGTAATTTAAAATTGCACAGGGTCATTATAATAACCTCGTGTTTGTGTATGTGTGTGTGTATACATATACATACATTTTATTTATATATATATATATATATATATATATATATATATATATATATATATATATATATATCCATATATATATATATATATATATATATATATCCATATATATATACATACATATATATGCATATATCATACACATACACACACACACACACACATATATATATATATACATATATATAAGCGCAAGAGTGACTGTGTGGCAAGTAGCTTGCTTACCAACCACACAGTTCCGGGTTCAGTCCCACTGCATGGCACCTTGGGCAAGTGTCTTCTACTATAGCCGCGGGCCGACCAAAGCCTTGTAAGTGGATTTGGTAGACAGAAACTGAAAGAAAATGGTAGTATATATTTATATGTATATGTGTGTGTGTGTGTGTTTGTGTTTGTCCCCTCCAGCATCGCTTTACAACTGATGCTGGTGTATTTATGTCCCCGTAACTTAGCAGTTCAGCAAAAGAGACTGATAAAATAAGTACTAGGCTTACAAAGAATAAGGCCTGGGGTTGATTTCCTCGAGTAAATGCGGTGCCCCAGCATGGCCTCTGTCAAATAACTGAAACAAGTAAAAGAGTAATACACACACACACACACACACACACACACACATATGTTTGTGTGTGCACATGTTATTCAGACATTTTTCATTTATTTATATTTTGACACATTGTGGTCATTGTGTTTTAAAGTTTTGGTGGGGGTTTTTTTTTGCAAGTGAATAAAGAAATTAATATTTCTTATCACTCATTATTATTATTTATTATTATTATTATTATTTATTATTATTATTATTATTGTTATTATTGTTATTAAACAATGTTTCTCACTAATCTCGCTGCTACAATTGGGAATTAAGCAAACTCAATACGATGTAGATGAAAAACAAATAAAGATAATGTCAACTGTTTGAATTCACAACAAAGTTAACTTTGATAGCATATACCTACCGCAAACACACATTTTAGGAAGGGAGGGTCCCTTCTTATCAAATTTAAACAAAATAGGGCAAGATAAGTAGCATAGCTTGATAAAAGAGATTTCGGTAAAAATATAACCGGTGTAAATTTACAGAAATATTTTTGGAAGAAAATCTATAGATTTATTAAAGTAATTTAAGACATTAAAAGATTTTTTCCTCCTGTTTAGGTTCCATTAGTTGTGAAGTTGGAAGCATTTTTTTTATTTGTTAGTTATTTTTTTATTTTTATATAATTTCAAATCCTTTTTATTAGCCAAAATAGGGGGCAGCAAAAATTGTTCATTTAGGCTATGTGGTTAAGAAGTTTGCATTGCAGCCACATGGCTTTGAGTTCAATCCCAATGTGCAGCACCCTGGTCAATTATCTTCTACTATAGACCCAGGCCAACCAAAGCCTTGTGAATGAAATTGGTTGATGGAAACTGTGTGGAAGCCTAACGTGTGTGTGTTTGTCTGTGTTTGTCCTTCACCCACTGCTTGACAATCTTTGTTGGTTTGTTTATATCTCTGTAATCTAGCAGTTCAGCAAAAGAGACATATAGAAATAACTACCAAACTTAAAAAGTAAGTTCTGAGATTGATTTGTTCAACTAAAACCTTTCAAAGCAGTGTCTCAGCTTGGCTGCAGTCCAATGATTGAAACAAGTAAACAATAAAAGATGTAGTGAACTCTTTCTTTTTTTACTTTCAAACCAACTCTTTGATCAAACTATTTGTTTTCTCTTTATGAGGCACTATCTTCAAAGAAACAGCTAGCTTAAACAATCCTGCTAATTGTAGATTGGTATCCTAAGAGTGGCAATGAAATTTGTTTTGTGGGTACAAACTCAAGGACTGAAACCACCCAGGTGTTGATAGCTTTGATCTTATTCCGTCCATTTAATTTCAACTTAAGGATCAGGATCAGTCTGAGCAAGTACTGCACCTTAAATTTTTGTCATTTCTTTCTCCATCAATTTATCCATTTCCAAAATCCTTAAGTACTTATAGCCTGTCTCTTCTATCTGCTTCATAACCTCCCCCAACAGTATTGTTAGCCCATCCATACATTTGATTTTGCCTCTCTTGAAGACTAATACACCACACTTTCACAGTCCAAACTCTATTCTGATATTAGCACTGAAGGTATACACTGTATCAATGAGGAAACTGACTTGGGTTTCATCTTTATCATAAAGTTTGAGGTCATCCATGAATAACAAATGGCTGGCTTTTTGTTGGCGGCTTTTGAATACATACCCAGTTTTTGCTTTCCTTAGAATCAGTGTTAGTGGTATCAAGCACAGTACAAAGATCAGTGGGGACAGGCAGTTCCCTTGGAAGATACCACTCCTAATTTCTACTGTCCCTAAGCTTCTTCCGTATACTGTCAGGTCCGTCCTCCACTCTGCCATACTTTTTCCAAGTAATCGCTCAACATTCAATGCAATACCAAATAGGTTCAAACATTCCATAATCCAAGAGTGCGGGAGCATATCATATGCCTTACAATAGTCGATCCACGACATGGCTAAGTTACTTTTCCTCCTCTTGTAGTCTCTAAGTACAGTTTTGTCAATCAGGAGTAGATCCTTGGTACCTCTGCACTTACGCTTGCAACCCTTCTGCTCGTGTGGCTGGACTCCATTTTTTTTTCCAGATGTTTGTACATTGACTCTGCGAGTATTCCAGTCAATAATTCCCACATGAGTAGCAAACAGGATATCAGCCTGTAATTGCCTACCATATTGCCTTTTTCAATGTTTTTCTAGCACGGCACTGTCCTACCAAATGTCAACCACTCTGGTGTTACTTGGTTGGTGTTCAGTTGTGTGGCTATTAGTGCATGACATTCACCAAATCTTTTGATCCAGTACCCTTGAACTCCATCTGGTCCTGGGCCCTTCCAGTTGCTCATTTTTGGCTGATTTCCTTCACTTCCCTAACTGAAATGACTATTTCTGCCTGTTTTGGACAGACCACTGTTTGTTTCAGTTCTTGCAACCATTCAGCATCCTTCTTGTGCTCCTTGTCTTTGCTCCAGATGTCACTCCAAAACCTTTGACTTTCATTGTTATCTGGTATCAACTTTTCACCTGTACACTCTCCAGGTATTTCTTTATAGAATCTCTTCTGATCTACTCTGAATAACCTATTCTGGTGGTAACCCTTCATTCTTCGGTAGTATCTTACCATCTTTCCTTTCTTTGCCATGAGGCTCTGTTTCAGTTCCTCTATTACTACTTTCAGGCCCTTTCTTTCAATATTATCCTTTCTTTTCAGCGCCCTGTAGAAAGGATTATTATTATCATTATTATTATTATTATTATTATTGTTGTTGTTGTTATTATCACCACCATATTTGTACATCATTTAAATCAGATAACTCCAATAATAGAAAAGTAATGTTTCAAATCAGTTCAAAAATGTCTCTATGCTTGTTCGTTTTAGCAGTGAAGCTTTTCAGGATGATGTTCAAAGTGTTTTCATTGCCCCCAACCCCTATGAGTGGTATCTATTTGATCAAATCCCTAAAAGTTTACCCTAGCAGGATTTGATCCCAGAAAGTAAAGGAGGCAATTCTGCATATATCTATAGATCAATACTTGGACACATCATCAGTATTGTTTTCTGAGGTCACTGATTGTTTCAGGTTTTACATGCTCCCTCACCCAGGCAACCTAACCTTGGTTGACCAACCCTAGACCTGTGTCCAAGGAACATTCTACTGACCCCATAGATCATCTCTTTTCTGCCTGAACTAAAACATCTTGTCAATTATTCTACCAATTCTGTCTACTATAACCACTATAAAGAGAGAGGATATTTTGGAAGCATTTATTTTGTTATTGTTTAGCCCCAGGTCAGTCAGATCAAGCTGACCTGTGATCAAAAACATTCCAGCCATACCAGTTTGATCTTCTTGCCAGACAGTTACCCTGAACAACATCAGCATTTTGTTTTTCTTCCCTCGATGCAGTGGAGCAGGTATGGGCATCTTTTTATGAGATGTGGGCTCCATAAGAGATGGTTCATCATCAGGTGGGCCACACTACTAAAATACATTCAAGGTAATTGTTTGTTGGTGTGCTATTCAGAAAATCCTACATGTGGGTTGTGGAATACAGTTTGTCAGTGACTGGAGTAGAGTATCATTTGAGGAAGATTTATCTCTGCTGCTGTGTACAGATGGTCAAGCAACCACATTGCAGCTCAGCTCCCTTGCTGAGTTACAAGATAAATTATGCTGCCAAAAACCAAAATCTGATAAACAACTAGGATGGGAATCAAAATTACGAAATAAATCATAACTACCTACAATATTGTTGTTGTTTAGCAACAAGACAGGTAAGGGTGATTAGGTGATGGTCTAGGGTTTAAGGACGGGAGACCCCTGACCTTGGAAAAAAAAAACTTTGGTCGTCTTGTTGTAGTCGAGGGCTCTTCATTGACGCCCGGCACCACTGGGAGGTGGCCCTCAAAGTCGCTGGAAATGGAGATCTCCAGGTCCAAATTCTTGAACGGCTACCTACATTATTGAAACGTGTGTGTGTAGATAGATATATAGACAGACATATACGTAACACCAAGAACACATACTGATTAATATACATAAACCAAACATCAAACAACAATAATATAGAACATCAGAAACTTATCAATACTGCATAAAACTAGTGAGAGAGACATCAGTAACACCTAAACATCAGAGGCACCAGAACACATCAGTAACAGCTGAACACATCATTAACACCTTAATACATTGCTAACACCTTAACACATCTATAGTAGGCCTACACTATGATAATTTGGATGTCTCATCTCATAAGTGCAATTGGTCCCTAATTCGCACTCATCTGAGATTTTGTCATTCTGGTGTTTCGTCAAACTTAAATTTCTGCAGATAAGCCCAGATCTTCCTAAGATTTTCTTTAAACCTTTTAAGAACTAATCACAAGATATCTAGTGTCAACTAAGATATTGTTGCGCTTTGATAACAAAATAGTATTTGCAAAAAAAAAAATACTCACTGACAGCTACAAAGATATCTTGAGATTGTAACTTTCTATATTTCTTTATAAAACTTTATTTTATTGGTTTATATATTTAGTTACCATAGAAATTTTCCATGTTGGCCAATCCAAAATCATTTTACAATTACTATTAGTAACTTATGGTGTGTGCATATTTAGTACCTAATAGGTATTTTGAGGTTTTTGTTTTGTATTTATGGTTTTATTTTTTAAACAAAATAATGCAGGCTACACACCGAACACCAACTTGTTTTAAAGACACACATGAATTCTCTCTCTCTCTCTTTTATCTCTTTTACTTGTTTCAGTCATTTGACTGTGGCCATGCTGGAGCACCACCTTAAGTTGTGCAAATTGACCCCAGGACTTATTCTTTGGAAGCCTAGTACTTATTCTATTGGTCTCTTTTGCCGAACCGCTAAGTTACGGGGGCGTAAACACACCACCATCGGTTGTCAAGTGATGTTGGTGGGACAAACAGACACCCTTTTTGCTTCACACCCTTCATCTGATCCCCAACTTGGATTACCCTATCTGCCTATATATACTTATTGTCTTTGAAGCTATAACCTCTTAAAAATAACAGCAGCTCTTGCATAAGTTTCCTGTAAATCATTAAAAGATAAATATGTTTGTTTTTTTATTTTGTGTGTTTTCTGGACCAACAGGTAGAGCTAATGTCTTTTTTGTTTTGGGTTTTTTTTTTTTAATTTTATATGTATATATGTTGAACCATTAATCCCTAGACATTTTTTTTTCACTCTGCATTTCTTTTTTCAGTTTCTCTCCTTGTTTTTCCTTTCAATCCTTTCTATTGAAGAGCATAGGCTTGAAACATCAAAGACATTTCCATTCTTCACAAGTGTCAAACTAGTACACCTGTTTGTTGTTACCGCAACTGTCTTCATCTTTTGTTTACGATAAATTTGATATATATATATATACATATGTAGGTATGTAGGTAAGTAGGTAGGTAGGTAGGCAGGAGAGGCAGGCAGGCAGGCAGGCAGATAGGTATGCAGGCAAGCAAGCAGGCAAGCAAGCAGGCAGGCAAGCAAGCAGGCAGGCAAGCAGGCTGGTTGGTTGGTTGGTTGGTTGGTTGGTTTCACAGACTTCCTTCAGTTTCCATCTAACAAGCCCACTCACGAGGCTTTGGTCAGCTCAAAGCTAAAGTAGAAGACACTTGCCCAAACTGCAACGCAGCAGGGTAGGATTGAACCCAAGAATACATGGTTGGGATGCAAACTTCTTAACTACACAGCTATAACTGCACCTGCATATAATATATCAGGGTTGGGATAATAAACAAGAAACCCCTGTATAAAATGAACTTCTCTCACATTAAATTACTGTTTTTAGGGATTTTATTTTCTCCCCCCAAAATGAAGAAGAGTAATTTGTAAAACACCTTTTGTTAAAAGGGGTTTCAGAAGCTACATATGATTGAGAACCCCTGATGTTGTTTTTTTGTGTGTGTGTGTATGTGTGTGTGTGTGTGTGTGGATTAAGTGGTTGGTTTTGTTGAATGTGATACTAGGTACAAGATGATGATATTTAATGTTGCTTGTGAATAATTGATTTTGATCAGTGGATTTGCTTGATGCTTCTCTTAATCTGTTTTTTGTTAAGCTAGGATTCTAGCTTATGAATATGTGGTTGAAGGTAGTATGTTGCTTTTCCATAATATAGATGTAATTGCTATCATGTCATCTACATAGAATGCTATGCATTGATAAATCATTATCAAAGGAAAGGAGATCATATATATATATATATATATATAAGATGAGCAAAACGCCCTCCCCCCATCCAATGGACGGTGCTGAATCATATCTGCTGAATAAAAAGCAATCAGTGTTTTCTTTTCATTAAAAAATAATTAAGCATGCCTTTATTTCAATAAAATTTTTGGTTTTGTTAAACAAAGCTAAGACAGAAAAAAAACTTCTTGAGAAACCAAATAGTCTTTCCTTCCTTCATGCTAAGTTTGAAGAAAATATCTCTTTTGCATCTTACTTTTTTGGTCTCTTAAATATTCTGCATTTTGTGGCTTTATTTTAAGCCAGCCAGCTTTTTTTTGCGCAAATTGCACATGCATTTTTCTCGCGTACATGTACTATTGATCGCAACAGCTGATGTACTTGTGCATACAAATGCATGTTCCCACAGCTTTATTGATCACATTCTCACCTGGAATCGATTTTTGTAATTTTTTCAAGATTTATACACGCCCTGATACCATCAGTATATACATATCAGATATGAGCGCAATCGGATGGAGGATGCCCGAGATCCTAGAAGACACACACACAGATGGACAGAACGGATTTTATATAAAAGATGAGGAGTAATAGTTAAAGAACACGTGTGTAACACCCCATTTTGCAGTGGTACTCTTAACTAAGAGAACATTAACTATTTTTGTATAAGATGGTCATGATGATGATCATCATCTTCAACATTATCTAAGGTTCACGTTTCATGCAGGTATGGACTGGGTGGTTTGAGAGGACTGCATTGTGCTCCAGTGTCTACTTTGATATGGTTTCTTTGATTAGATGCCCTTCCTAATGCCAACCATTTTACTGTGTATATTGGGTACTTTTTTCATGCTATCAGCTCTGATGAGGCCATCATGCAGTTTGCAAAATTAATCAATAAAGAGCTTTGATGATTTCTTCGAACGGTTGAGCAAAGCAATGGTAATATTCACATTCTTGATTGACATTATGACTTGTCACTCTGCTCTTTTAACATAAATCCCTACACAACAAGATTAGTGTCAAGGACAGTATTCAGTAGTGAAGTTCCTACCTCAAATCTCTGACTAAATTCATACAGCACTGAGAAATAGATGTTAAATGAATGAAGAAATATTTGGTTTAAACATAATAAACATAAGCGCAGGTGTGGCTGTGTGGTAAGTAGCTTGCTTACCAACCACATAGTCTCAGGTTCAGTCCTACTGCGTGGCACCTTGGGCAAATGTCTTCTACTATAGCCTCGGGCCGACCAAAGACTTGTGAGTGGATTTGGTAGATGGAAACTGAAAGAAGCCCATCATATATATGTGTATATATATGTATATGTTTTGTGTGTCTGTTTGTCCCACCAACATCGCTTGACAACCGATGCTGGTGTGTTTACGTCCCCGTAACTTAGTGGTTCGGCAAAAGAGGCCGATAGAATAAGTACTAGGCTTACAAAGAATAAGTTCTGGGGTCGATTTGTTCGACTAAAGGTGGTGCTCCAGCATGGCCACAGTCAAATGACTGAAACAAGTAAAAGAGGTATGTTTGAGTATGTTATGTGTGTGTTGATCAAAATTACAAAAGAGAATCTACAGAGGACCATGTTAAAAAAAATTAAAAGCAATATTGTTTTTATGGTACAATTAATTCTTATTTAATTATTTACTCAGCTATTTGCAACTTGATAATGTTTGCATACACGATAAACCCAACTTTGAACTATTTTTCAATTGTAAGCTTCTGTGCTTTTGCTACAGAGACACATTCAACTCTCTCCCTCTCTCTCCCTCTCTCTCTCTCTCCCTCTCCCTCTCCTCTCTCTCTGTCTATCTATCTGTTTGTCTGTCTGTTTATATATTTATCTATCTATCTGTCTATCTTTCTTATTCCTCACTAACACTCAATCTCTCTCTCAGTCAATCCTTTCTGATTCAAAGATTAATTGTTGAACACCTCATGTATATGCATGTTTGTGTGTGCATGTGTGTATGTGTGTATGTGCATGTGTGTATGTGTAGGTGTGTGTGCATTTGTTTGTCAATATAAACAAAGCACTAGAGGACAATTAATTGGCAGAGAATGTTAACATAATATCACTGATTTCTGCTCAACATTTTCATGTGAGTACATGAACATAAATATTTGCATAAGCACCCACAAATATACAATGGGCTTCCATACAGTTTCCCTCTATCAATTTCCCTCACAATAATAGCTTGAGGATACAATTAAAGGCATCTGCCAAGGTGCCACGCTACAAGATATAATTTACAGCCACATCGTTATTAAGCAAATATCATATCCACATAGCTATACCTGTGCCTATGCACACACACACACGTGCCTATGCACACACACACATACAATGTACACATACATTCACACATACACAACTCCTAAAGCAAACTTTTGGTCAAAGGTATTCTAGTAATGCCTTTCTCATCTTAGTTAGTTAGTTAGTTAGTTAGTTAATTTGGCTCAAAAGCAAATAGCAAGGCCATGTGGGGGGACATGGAGTTAAGTACAGGGTGGTGTTCATGTAAAGAGTTCAGGCCACTTGAGGTCCAGGGAGGTTTTGAACAAAGCGGTCGTCGGCATCTTCACCATCTCGTCTGGCAGCTTGTTCCACGGATCCGCAACCCGGACGTAGAAAGCTCCTCTCCTTCGATTGAGATGAAATCGTCGCAGGTAGAGCTTTTCGGAATGACCCCGCAGCCGACGCTCTGGAGCAGGAGTGAAGAACAGCTCTTTCGAGAGGTTACACTTTCCGCTTATGATGTTGTGGGCGAGAATGAGATCACCACGGCGGCGGCGTTTTTCAAGAGAATAAAGGTCGAGCGTCCTCAGCCATTCTTCGTAGGACAAATTTTTGAGACCATGAACCATGCGGGTAGCCAGCTTCTGGACTCTTTCAAGATGCTGTATGTCTTTGAGGAGATAAGGAGAAGAGGCTTGAATCCCGTATTCCAATATGGGTCTCACCAGCGTGACATAGAGTGGTAGGAATATGGCTGCTGTGAGCATTCCGAATGACCGTCGAATCAAGAACATATCTGCAAGTACATTATCAAATGTGACTTATCCTCTTATAAGACAGTCCTTGTACAGAGTGGGGTTTGAGAAATATTTGGTTGCTATTTACAGCTGGTCAAGCGCTTGTATAGACAACCTATCATCCAACTTCCAGTTGCATCGCATGGTATATTTTTGTGTTGTAGTATCGTTGTTCCTTTTTTAAAAAGACATATCACTCTACCTGTCTTCCTAAAAACTTTAATGCCTTATTAAGAAATACTATATTGATTGTTTCACCTTAATTACAATGACTAAATTTGTAATAATAATAAGGATTGTTTTTCTTTTCTTTTGTCTTTTTGCAGGTGAGTATTACTAAGTTTCTTCTGTAAGTAATGGCGAATCAGAGCTGTGAGTAAATCTTATATTTCTTCATATTATTATTATTTCTTATTATAAGTTGGTGGGCTTGCAGAATTGTTTGCACACTGGACAAATTGCTTTGCAGCATTCCATCCATCTTTACATTCTGAGTTCAATTCCTGCCACCTTTCATTCAACCTTTCAGGATCGATCAGCTAAATATATCCCTCAAATCACACTTTGCTATCTTAAAAGAAACACACTGAATTATGTGGTCTCACTTTGTAACTTGCAAAACTAAAGAGACACCTCAACTGGGAGGGGGAATAAGTAGTAGAGTATCTGCAGCATTTCTCAACCGGGGCTCCCCAGAACCCTAGGGTTCCGTAAAAGATTCCTTGGAGTTCTGCAAGAAAGAGTGAAATAAGCTAATACTAATTTCATGGTCATAATATTACTATTCATGAACAATGTATTGGTTATTGTAATATTGTAATAGAGACATCATCCTGTTTAACCTATTATATTATCAAAAATATATAACCATATATATATATATATATATATATATATATATATATATGAGACCCCCTTCGGTTATGACACAGACCATGGGATTGCAGGATTGCACCTAGAAAGTTACCCTCCCAGGCACAAGTCCGGGCAAGATTGTTTATGGAAGACCAGCAGTCGCCCATGCATAACGGCCTCCCTTCTCCACGTTACCAGTGTTATCCAAGGGAAAGGCAAAGTGAGAGAAAGTTGTGGTGAAAGAGTCAGCAGAAGTTCACCATTACCTTCCGCCAGAGCCGCGTGGAGCTCAGGTGTTTCGCTCATAAACACATACATCGCCTGGTCTGAGATTTGAACCCGCACTCCCTCGACCACGAGTGTGCTGCTCTAACCACAAGGCCATGTGCCTCCACTATATTGCATTTACTTGAGTAGAGTGCAATCTCAAATATAATGCAACCTCCACCTGTTGTCATTAAAAGTTGAAAGTCAATGATATAATTTATCTGCTTATATAACGAGACTTTTATTATAAGTGTGTCAACAGGAAATTCTTTCACAACCTGCATTCATACCATAATGTAAGATACACATTTGAAACTGTAATCTTTCGAATAAAATAATCACTTTTAAACAATGAAATGTTTAACAACACACACTACCAACATGCTTATAGAATTAGCAATTGCCATTGGAGTTATTTGCTAGACAGAGTTCCATAGCCACAGGCAATGACACGATTGCATTAGTCAGTAGATGTTTTGATAATATCACTTTCAGTATCTTCATTTCATCACATTTGTTGTTATGCTTACTTTCTTTCTCTTTATTTTCTCTCATTCAATTTTTTACTCTGTTTTTACTTAATTTCTCACAATGTACAGAAGTAAATACTGTAGAGCTAAATGAATACGATTTTTATTGAGACGTGGTAATTTGCCTATTATATATAATATATATTGTGAAGGTGTGTCACTTAGTGGTTAGGGCATTCGCCTCATGATTATAAGGTCGTGAGTTCAATTCCCGATGACGCGTTGTGTCCTTGAGCAAGACACTTTACTTTCACGTCACTCCATCCACTCAGCTGGCAAAATGAGTTGTACCTGTATTTCAAAGGGTCAGCCTTGTCACACTCTGTGTCCCACTGTATCTCCCTGAGAACTACGTTAGGGATACACGTGTCTGTGGATTGCTCAGTCACTTGCACGTTAATTTCATGAGAAGGCTGTTCCGTTGATCGTATCAGCTGGGACCCTCGTCGTTGTAACCAATGGAGTGCTCCCATATATATATATATATATATATATATATGTATGTATACTCACCCATCAAAGATGACTTATGAGTGTTCAGTCTTTACCAAACAACCTGAACAAATGATTTTGTTTATAGTGATCAAATGTTCATGCTGGATGTGGAGGTGGATTAATGTCTTTGATCAATGCTGTCATCACCTTTGATGGGCTGTCTTAAACAAGTAAGCATATATATATATGTGTGTATATATATATATATATATATATGTGTGTGTGTGTGTGTGTGTGTATATATATATATATATATATATATATATGTGTGTGTGTATATATATATATATATATATAATATATATATATATATATGTGTGTATATATATATACTTTATTAATAAAGCTGAAAAGATATCGCAAAAACTGTTACTCAGAGATTCACGTTTCTGTTCATTGGACAGTTTTGGTTTAGAATGTGTATCTATCAAAGTAATTGTATATTTATACATATAACCATATTTTGTTCCATTCTAAACCAAAACTGTTCGATGAACGGTAATGTGAAACTCTGAGTAACAGATTTTGTGATGTCTTATATATATCAGGTACATCCTTATCATAATGCAAAACATTAAAGTTTTTGTGGTTGAGTTTCTGAAATGGCAGTGATGCAGCCAACACATTTTTCTGTATTCTTTTTATGCAGTAATTCATAGAACTGATTCTCCTTTGCCCCAGCATGGCCGTGGCCTTCGGGCTAAAACATTTTAAAGGATTTTAAGGATTTAAGTATAAAGTGACCTAAAAAAAAAAAAAAACAGAAGTGTTTACTACATAAAGATTTTCATAGATTGGTACACTTGGTGTTACTCTATTTGATATTCAGTACAACTTGTATTGAGCTCTTTTATGAATCATATATTTTTTAGATTGAGAACTTTACATATATCTGTGAATGTATGTAGGTAAGTGCATGCACACATGTGTGTGTGTGTGTGTGTGTGTGTGTGTGTATGTGTGTATACTCTTTTACTTGTTTCAGTCATGTGACTATCAGTTTCCGTCTACCAAATCCACTCACAAGGCTTTGGTCAGCCCGAGGCTATAGTAGAAGACACTTGCCCAAGGTGCCATGTAGTGGGACTGAAACCAGAACCATGTGGTTTGTAAGCAAGCTACTTACCACACAGCCACTCCTATATATATATATATATATATATATCTTTTATCTTTTACTTGTTTCAGTCATTAGACTGTGGCCATGCTGAGTCTTGAAGAGTTTTTAGTCAAATGAGTTGACACCAGTACTTTCTTTTTAAAGCTCTTTTGCTGAGCCACTAATTTATAGGGTTGTGAACACACCAACACTGGTTGTCAATCAGTGGTGGGGAGTGAACACAGACATAAAGACACATACACACGTATATGTATATATACAACAGGCTTCTTTCAGTTTCCATCTACCAAATCAACTCACAAGGCTTTGGTCCGCCCGAGAGTATAGTAGAAGACATTTTACCAAGGTGCCTCACAGTAGGACTGAACCCAGAACCATGTAGTTGGAAAGCAAACTTCTAACCACACAGTCATGCCTATATGTATCATCATCATCGCTGTCATCATTTAACATCCGTTCTTCATGCTGGCATGGGTTGGATGGTTTGACTTAAGCTGGCAAGCTAGAAGACTGCACCAGGTTTTGGCATAGTTTCTACAGCTGGATACCAACACCATCCACCTTACAAAGTGGACAAGGCTTTTTACATGGTACCAGCACCAATGAGGTCTGTCTTGGCATGGTTTTTACAGCCTGACGTCTTTCCAAATTTCAACTACTTTACAGTGTGGACTGGATGCTTTTTACATAGCATCAGCATTAGTGAGGTCACTAGGTAACTTGCAAAACAAAGGGGGGGGGGCATTGGAGGAGGTAACCTTTTGCCAGGTGATGAGAGGTTAGAGTGATACAGAGGGAGAGAAACAGGTGCCTTGCTGTAGAGGAGATACATAGTTACCCGGTCAGAGGAGAGAGCAAGAAAGAGAGAGAGAGATGGTGGTGAAGTGCCAGGGCATACCCTCAAGGTACAGGGATCAGAATATAAGTGGGATGGTAGAGTAAGGATGCATGAGTAGGGAGTAGGTGCTTCATCTGAATGCAAAGAGCAGTAGGTGGGGGAATGCTGTGACTAATGAAACCTAGGTATTTAGAGGAGGTAGGAGACAACAGGATAGCAATGATACTGAAGACAGGATTGGGGAGCAATGAAAATGAGGAGATGTGAAAAAGAGAAAAGGAGGTGTAGTTTAGTCTATCAGGGTAGGATATGTGAAAAGTTTTATTGTTACATGTGGCTTGAACACACAGTGCTTCCAGAATTCAGTTTCACTGAAGTAGGCAGGTCTTCTGAAGAATCCTATGTAACCAGATACCTATATAACCATTGTCATCTCCTCCATGAGGCCCAACATCCTGAAATCAATCCTCACTACTTCATTCCATGTCTTCTTGGGTCTCCCCTCGTCTGCAGGTGCCATCCACTTTAAGCCATGCAGCTGTCTTCATTCATACACATCATATGTCCAAACCAACAGTCTTCTCTCTTGCATGCTGCATCTGATTCCTCTTATGCCCAACTTTTCTCACAGCACATTTGCACTTTGTTGTATATGCACCCTGATGATGCACATCCAATGGACCCTAACCCCTAATCTATGAATTTCTTCTGCATTCAGAGCTCATGTCTCACTACCATAGAGAATAGTCGTTTGTACACAAGCATCATACAATCTGCTGCTTTTCACTCTGAGAGAAAGTCCTTTTGTTACCAACAGAAGTAATAGCTCCCTGAACTTCCTCCTTTCTATTCTTATTCTAGCAGCAATACTTTCAGAACATCCTCCTCTATTGCTAATCTGGTCATCTAGGTAACCGAAACTATCTACAACCTCAAGAGTTTCCTGGGCATTTCAAAGAGTCTAATTCTTGTGTGTCATATGAAGGTGACTTTTTCTGTTAATCTACATGTGATTCTGCTGTACCTCTTATGTGTTCATAGCTTACACTGCATGCAATGGATGGAATTCCTTCCAACTCCTTTCCTGCATATTGAGCAAGTCCATTTACTTGAAGGAAATAGAGTTTTATCTCTTTTCTTGCCCATAACAACTTTGATCTTTACCAGGTTAACTTTAAAGCCATTTGATCCCAGGTTTTGGTTCCATACCTGGAATTTCTTCTTTGATTCTGCAGATTCTGAAGTAAGAGCAAGATCATCAGTATATAGTAGTTCCCATGGGTAGCTAGTTTTAAATTCCTCTGTTATGGCCTGGAGGATTATGGTAAGAGTGGACTAAGAACTGAGCTCTAGTGAACCCCCATTTGTATGCTAAATTCATCACTGTATTTGTGGCTGATTTTCACCTTACTGACAGCACCACTGAACATAGCTTGTACAACTTTAACAGGCAGCTCATCTACTCCGAACTTCCTTAAAGATCACTAGATAACAGAGCGAAGGATTCTGTCAAATGATTTCCAGCTGATAAAAGTCAGGTACAATGTTTACTTTTTGCCAAATACTTCTCCTCCATTTGTCTCACCAGGAAAATGGCATCTATCAGATTCTTCCCAGATACAAAAGTGAATTCCATCTCATCTTGCTTAATTCTATTCCTACTCAATGGAGTTATAACTATCTCTGTAACTTTCATGACCTGGTACTGCAGTTTGATACCTCTGTAGTTATTTCTCTCTAAGGCATCACCTTGCGACAGCTAAATATAATATTACTACCCCAATCATTGGGGTTCATGCCTTCCTGGATAACCCAATTAACTGTATGAGTGACTAGGCTGTATCTTACACCGCTAATTATCTTAATCATATCGGCAGTGATTCCTCATAGTCCAAGGGTTTTCTTGGTCTTCATATCCTTAATTGACTTCTCTATTATATTGCTGTCAAATCTAATGGTTGGTCCCCCAGTTGGTTCAATATTTGAAAGATTCTTCAGTTTCATTTCGAATCCATAGTGTTGATATATTACCATTATGCATAACTTTAGAATCATTGATATCAAGGTATGACATGTCATATTCATATGTACAATGGACGCAAGACCAGACAAGTAGTGTTTCATATTTGGTATTTCTTCAGTATGCGGAGTGACATTTCCTCCCAACTCACACACACATACACAATGGTCTCCTTTCACTTTCCATCTACGAAATCCACTCAATAGCTAGAAAGCTGGTTCTTCTGTTCACCAGCCAGCCTCAACTTTGAAGCATAAGTAGAGATAACCATAACTATTAATTAAACTGAGACAAGTCTCAGTTTAATTATACTATCACTTACTCTGTCTACCTCAGTTACCTCATCTCCTCACTTTTCAGCTAAAATTATGCCTTTGATAGTCACTCCATCACTCCTATCTACTCACTTTTCAGTTAAAAGTCTCCCTAAACTACCCACTCCATCACACCTCTCTACCCAGAACAATTTCAACCTCTGTTTCTTAACCATGAGCATTCTAGCAGAGGCTTTCATCCATCGTTCTTATTGCACACCACACGTCTACATGACATCACACCAGCATTTCAATAATATCACCAGTCCGTTTTTGTCATTGTGCCAATATTCATAGTAGTGGAATAGTGATTGTATAGCTCAAAGTAAAAGTGTAAATGCAGAAATAGTGGACATTTTTTTAACACTGTTATTTTCTGAATAGTTTCTGTTATTTCTTAATACATGTACAGAATGAGGGCAAATAGAATTCTAATGTCCAGGCTAATTCTGGCTCAGATGCTGCTTGTTCCTGATGCATCAGCATCAAAATTTTTCTTTGCAGTTTTCTTATTTTTTATCTTCATCTGTCTTTTCTTCTGATGCAATGTTGGACAGATAATGTTTTGTATTTGGTATTCCTGTAGTCCAAAGATTGGCATTTCCTCCCAAGTCACACACACATACAAACAATTGTCTCCTTTCGCTTTCTATCTACCAAATCCACTCACTAGCTGGAAAGCTGGTTCTTCAGATGACCAGACAGCCTCAACCCTGAAGCAGAAGCAAAAATAATTGTAACTCTTAATTTATCTTCAATAAGTTTCAGTTTAATTACCCTATCATTCATTCTGATCACTTCAGTTACCTTACCTACTCATTTTACAGCTAAATGTATGCATAAATTACACATTTCATCACTATTTTCTACCCAGAATAATTTCAAGCTTTGTTTCTTAACCAACAGTAAGGTTTCCATCCATCTTATTGCAGACCACTTGTCTGCATGGCATCTCACTAGCATTTCAATAATCTCGCCAGTCCTTCCTTTCATTATGCCAATATTCATGGTGGTAATCCGGTAATTGTGTAGCTGGGAGTAAAATTGGGAAGGCAGTCATTGTGGCAATACTTTTAACACACTTATGTATCTGACAGTTTCTGGTGTTCCTTAGTACATGTACAGAATGACAGCAATTAAAATTTTAATGTCTGCTCAGTTGGTGCTTGTTCCAGACTCATCAGATTCATCAGAAAACAGCCAAGTCAAAGATTCTTTCAATCATATAACGTATGTCTTATCCCATACATATTTACAATGGACACAACACCATAAGGGCAGTATTTTATATTTGGTATTTCTTCAGTTCAAAGAGTGACAATTCTTCCCAACTCACACACATAAATATAAACAACAGTCTTCTTTCAATTTCCATCCACCAAATCCACTCACTTGTAAAACTGGTCCTTCAGATTACCAGCCAGCCTCAACTGTAAAGCATAAGCAAAGATAACTGTAACTATTAATTTATCTTTGATAAGTCTCACTTTAATTACCCTATCACTTACTCTGACTACTTCAGTTACCTTATCTGCTCATGTTTCAGCTAAAAATATGCCTATATTACATACTTCATCACTCCTATCTACCGAGAACAATTTCAACTTCTGTTTCTTAACCATCAGCAATGTAGCAGAGGCAACCATCCAGTTTTCTTATTGCAGACCACATGTCTGCATGGCATCACACCAGCATTTTTCAATAATCTCACCAGTCCTTCC